>NC_142941.1:17628315-17855815 GCF_046866305.1 Octopus bimaculoides | reverse complement strand
AACTGCATATAAATACATTACTGCTTTAGAGTGTGTTTCTTTTTGGGGAATATGATACACTGAAGAATTGTAATCTTTTCGTTATTGGTACGGGGGCTTAGAATTTTTGCTCATTACCCTGACTTCAATTAATGTGTATCAGTGGAAATTTGTGGTTGTAGTTGTCTTCTGACTGCTATTTTTAGCGTGCCGGTGCTACCTGTACTACCCTTGATTATTAATAATCTTATGCGCCGATGACTATTTGAGTCTGACGAGTTACCTATACGGCTAAGCGCTTTATAGGTGCGAAACCTAATGGTCACTCTGACCGGCCATAACAATGAACCTCCCAGTATATATGTATTTGAAAATACTTTGAAAGACTGTTTTAAAAGTATGTGCTGGAGAAACAAACATTTGCTCGACCGAACTCATGTTGGCATCAATGACACGAAAATGATAAATCATTTTATGTAACCATACATATCTGATATCATTTAAACTTAATATATAAAGAACGTATTCAACTGAATAAATATACATTTCTGTTAATACGTTTTTTTTTTTTTTTTATTAATAATCGGTAGAAGTTACAGAGTGACTGAAGTACCGAGAACTTCGTGCATTGACAATTCTGCTGATTATTGATAAAAAACAAAAACAAACTATAAATACTCATGTTTCAAGTTCTGTTTTCCTGTTGGCATAACCGAACCCATTTCTATTACGTTCTTTTTCATCTTTAGTAGTAGTAATTTAATTTTCTCCATTTCTAAATTTACCTCCCCCTACTTATGGGACAAGACCCTGAAATACTTGTTTTATTAATTTTTTCATTTAATGCTTTTCATTCTCAAATTGTGGAGAATAATTGCTTTTTATTTTTGGTGAGTGGTAATCTTATTTTGTCATCCAATTTTATATCACCACCATCTAATATTTGGGTAGTGTTAGCGGAGCCCACTCCGTTGCAAGTTTTCAGTTTCAAGCCAAGTCTTCAGTCTGAGGATCTCTTCACTTTCCCTTCCGACCTGAAAAATCACCATGGGCTTTGCCCTTCCTCTGCCTCAGAATTGAAAGAAAAATAATTAAAAAGATACTGTTATGATAAACCCTCCAGGTTGTGGTTCGACCTGCTAGAAACAGCAACCAAATCTCATTACAACCTACTATTTTAGAAAACAGCATCAATGGACACATTGGATAATGTAGTTTTAAAAAACCTGGTTTGTTACGACTGGAACACGTTTGATCATAAGCCAGCACAATCATGATTAACCTGATTCTAAGCAAGGTGTTTCATGACATTTGACAACTTTACTAACAATAGATGAACTTGTGCTTATGTACAAATGTCTACACACAAGGCCAAGTAATATATATACGTAAATGTAGTTCAATGAATGAAACTAATACGAAAACATCGGAAATTTTTTTATGAAAAAAGAAGCGGTTTAAAAGAAAAGCTTACAAACTTAATTAGGCTTCGGTTTTCATACAAACATAAACTGGTGAATTCTGAGAACGTCTAGAATGATGGATGCAGTTCTGAATTAAAATCTTCCACTAAACTTAAGTCACAATTTATGTTCCTAACACGAGCTTAATAATAACTAAGTTATTTTACTAAATTCTTTGTTATATTTAAAATTAATTGAAAGAAACACAGCATCTCAACAGAAATATGGTAACAAAAGGGTTAAGGAAAGTTCGATGGAAACAGGATAAAGCTAAGAAGAAATTAAGAATTAAAATCAAATCGTACATTGACAAATTTTGATTTAAATGACCATCTAGTCATGAATGTACGTATATACTTTAAAAGTTCGATTTTTAATCCATCGAAAGCTTTTGTCGATCCCGTATAAATTTAACTCGTCAAATTAGTTACGATGTCTTCTCGTATGTCAAATTTAGTTTTGTGCGCACAAGGATAAAATAAGGAAGGTTAATAATAATACGTCTACATCAACAAGTGCTCCTAACACCCAATACAATCGATGTTATTTTGCGTCATATGCAGTTATTTTGTCTTGAAACCACCGATGAGTCACCATCTTCAACATTTTATCTGATAAAACTCGGTTTTCAAATGACACTGCTTGACATGAAATACAGCCTAGCCGGTTTATCTAGTAAAAGTAAACACCCACAATATATGAATTTGACAAACAATAATGAGAATTCTAACCCTAACATTTATAAGAACCAGTTTAGAATATTTAGGATTAAACTAAGGATGTTCCTGAATATAATGCGGTCAAAATGTGATACCAAGTGATAAAATAGTGGGGGAGAAAAATGATTGTTATTTGGACTCGGATCAAACCGAATTCAACCTAGCTAATTAATATCAGAGACGTTCCAGTCGTGGCTATCACGTCTTATTTTCAGACATGGTGTATCTATGACTACATTATCCCAAGTATTTATCCTTTTTTTCAAGCTGAAAGGTCTGGGTTTAGTGAGATTTTGCTGCTATTTCTGATGGGTAGTGCGACCACTTTGAGTAGTGGTTTTCAACCAATTTTGGCCTGTGGATCCCATTGATTCATATTCCACTTGGGTAGACCCTCATAGCCATTCGATGAACATACAAAAAATTCTGTTATATTTTCATAATTAAATACTATTAGGAACTGCATAAAAAATTGTTAGAATATTTTGTATATTGTAAGAGTATATTGTAAGAGTATAACCACATAAATTTTAACAACAAAATCTTATATGAACCCCAGTTGAAAAATACTCCAAAGTGATTCGTGATAAATTGTTGACTGAGAATCAAGCGGAGACAAAAAGGCACAGTGTGTGTGTGTACACACACGCCGATGTACAAAAGCCAATAGGCATCCTCTCTATGGCGGCGAGCTGGCAGAAATGTTAGCACGTCGGGCGAAATGCTTAGCGGTATTTCGTCTGTCTTTATGCTCTGAGTTCAAATTCTGCCGAGGTCGACTTTGCTTTTCATCCTTTCGGGGTCGATAAATTAAGTACCAGTTGCGTACTGGAGTCGATCTAATCGACTGGACCCCTCCCCCAAAATTTCAGGCCTTGTGCCTAGAGTAAAAAAAAAAAATGCATTGTCTCTGTCTGTTTGTCTCTCTCTCTCTCTCTCTCTCTCTCTCTCTCTCTCTCTCTCTCTCTCTCTCTCACACACACACACACACAAATGTATTATCAGTAAACAAGCGACTGAAAATACCATGTTTAATATTAACGATGAAACTATTTTCGTTCACCTTCACATTCCTTCTAGGGGAAAAAATTTTAATAAAAGATTTTTATCCACTGAATGCAGTTACCGGAAAGCTTCAAGATAATTAAACGCTTTTATTAGAAATATCGCATAAGCAAATCTAACCATCTATGACACTACAATGCTAATAGCAATAAATGAAAATTAACCGTGAATTATTATCGATCTAGTTGTAATTGTATTAGAAACTGTTGTTTAGCCAAGGTCAAGTCTGATCACTCAGACATATGACCAAAAACATTCCAACCATAGCTTTCCTGTCTTTTGAGCTGGGTGGAGGACTACCTCATCTAATATCTCCTTTCTTTTTACTGTACAATTAATGTCAAGTTTTAATTGTTGCAAATGTATTAAGTTGTACTGGTCGAGAAATTCTCAAGAGATTGCGATATTTGCAGATGCAGACCACTCCTAGTGTAACAAAATAATGAACAAAATTTAAAATGCATTAAGACAGAATGTGCTTGAAATCTTTACAAAACTAAAAGAATTTTTTTTAATTACGACAAAGTTACAAAATTTTAATTTAAAAGATACTTTGAGTGACCTCCCTTTAATATTTCATCAGTATAGCTTTTTCATTCAAGATTCTTATCCACACCAGTAAAACCGCATTATACCTGCACATATAGGCCTGGACTGAAATCAATCAATCGATCAATAATTTCTCATTATATATCAATCAGATAAATATTGAAAGCAACTAGGATAGAACCGATTGTTTGAAAATATATGACCAGAGATACATTTATGAATAAGAGATTAACCCTGTTGACTTTGGGGAAGGACAAATTTAAGGTTGACAATGATACCTGTTTCAGTGGTGTCGAAAATCTAAATGAAGTGAAATAGATAAATTACGATGAAGCAAGAATTGTTGACTTATTCAGCTTCAAAGATTGCTACCAATGTTTAGTCTTGCAAAATTTAGATGATATATATCATCATCATTGTTATTTTAAAGGTCACTTTTTCATGCTTGCATGGATTGTACAGAATTTATTGAGGTGGATTTTCTATGGCTGGATGCCTTTCCTAGTACCAACCCTCATGTATTTCCAAACAAGATAATGTCTCTCCATGGTCAAACATTTTTTTTCACAAAATAATGGAAATGAATGACACTGCTTGTATGACAGTGACAATCGTTTACAACTGTCGTGTAATGTCAAGACAAGGATATATAAACATATGCACAATCTCACACACCCACACACGATATATATATAAGGTGGCGAGCTGGCAGAAACGTTAGCACGTTCTGAGTTCAAATTCCGCCAAGGTTGACTTTGCCTTTCATCCTTTCGGGATCGATTAAATAAGTACCAGTTACGCACTGGGGTCGATATAATCGACTTAATCCGTTTGTCTGTCCTTGTTTCTCCCCTCTGTGTGTAGCCCCTTGTGGGTAGTAAAGAAGTAACACACATTATATATATATATACAGAGACATACATAAATATATTTATAAATGACAGGTTTCTTTCAGTTTCTGTCTACCAGATCCATTCATAAGTCTGTTTGGTGTAGTATTATAGTAGAACTTGTTCAACATGCCATAGAGTAAGTCTGAACTCGAAACCATGTGGTTGGGAAGCAAACTTCTTAATTATACAGTCCTGCCTGTACACACACACACACACATACACATAATTATCTTATGATTTTTCATGAGTCAGACCTCATCTAGACTTGCTACAAATTGCTCTTTTCTCTTACAAGTGTAAGTTATGAACACCAAAGGACTTTTAATTTAAAAATTAAAAAAATGATCTTGTAACAAACCACACAACTAATTAAATCAAATCCAAGTAATTTTCAGAAAAATTTCAATAAATGACTGATTTAACACTTATGGTTTGAATTTTTTTTTTTTGTTAACTCAGATATTGAATGAAATGTAATATTTTTTATAGTATGTATAAACAAGTAGAAACACCACCCTCTGGGCAGTTTTTAGTAAGTTTTTATGAGGGGAGGGCCTCGTGTGTGTGTGTGTTACTGAGACTGAACATCAGTTCTCAAGTTGTATTTATTTTATCTTTCTCCACAGGTCTTCTCCATTATTTATACATATGGATATATGTTTTCTTATACTTATTTAAGCTTGAGACGTCCATGTTGATGCACTGTTTTGTGTGTGTGTGTGTGTGTGTGTGTGTCTATATACAGGGTGGCCATAAAGTCATGCACCATCCTGCAATATATGAAATTACAAACATTCTCTTTTTTTTTTTTTAATCTTTTTTCATAACTGCCGATATTACTCACAAACCAATCCTCATTGGATGGAGGCAGATAATCAACAAGGTAGGGGCAAGGTAATGGTGTAGTGTGGTGTGGGATTTGGCACATCAAATAATTGGACCACTTTATTTTGAGGGCTCTGTGACAGGTGATTCATATCTGGACATGCCTCACATACATTCACTTGGAATGCATTACAGGTTCGTGATTTTCAGAAAGAACATTTTCCCAGAAGATGTCTCAGGCATTGTGCACCAATTGAATGGGCACCACAGATTTAACTCCCGTGCACTTTTTCTTCTGAGTCTACATTAAATTCCTTGTGTATTCTGAAAAGATTTGTGACCAAGGACATCTACAAAGAATTGTTGAAGTGTGTGAACAAGTCAACGGCAATGAAGAGCTATTTGAGAGGGTTCACTGCAATTTCAAATTCCATATGAACACTTGTTTAGAGCTATATGGCCAACACTTTGAACATTTGTAATGGATTACCTACTTCTTTGCTAATAAAGCATACTTGATATCTCCCATGGTGCGTGACTTTATGGTCACCCTGTATTATGCACACACATCTTGTCTGTATATATATATATATATAATACTGTACCAAGGACTTTCTATTCTTATTCTACTATATATATATATCGTGGCACTCTATCGGTTATGATGACGAGGGTTCCAGTTGATCCGATCAATGGAACAGCCTGCTCGTGAAATTAATGTGCAAGTGGCTGAGCACTCCACAGACACGTGTACCCTTAACGTAGTTCTTGAGGAGATTCAGCATGACAAGGCTGGCTCTTTGAAATACAGCTACAGCAGAAACAGGAAGAAAGAGTGAGAGAAAGTTGTGGTGAAAGAGTACAGCAGGGTTCACCACCACTCCCTGCCAGAGCCTCGTGGAGCTTTAGGTGCTTTCACTCAATAAACACTCACAACGCCCAGTCTGGGAATCGAAACTGCGATCCTATGACCCTCCACACACAAACACACACATATATATATATATATATTATACTGTACCAAGGACTTTCTATTTCTTATTCTACTTACTATATATATATATGTATATATATATATATATATGTATATATATAGGACTATGTTTTCCAGTCTGTCCTTTTAAAATGGAGAGTTCTGATTTCAGGGAAATTTGACTGTTGTATCCACCAGGTTGCATGCCCATGAGAGAATCTTCCCTTGTTGGCTCTATGAAAACTTTGTTGAGAAACTAAACAATGATAAAATATATTCTAGATGTGATAATCCCAGTAGTATATCAGGAAATACATTATTCAAAATAGGTTTATTTAATATATTGTAATATGCGAGTGTTTTGGTTGCTATTTTCTGCAGATTGAATGGCCACTTGTTGGCTACTTGTTTAAAAAAAATATACAAATGACCAATAGTGTTCTTTTCATCTTTCCGATTTACACTTTCTTTCATATCTCTTTCAATGAGGTGATTGAACTGCAAGCAGGCTTAGCAGTTCATTACCTCTTTGAAGTTGTTGCATTTAGATATGATCTCAGTTTTATCTTAGGGCAGGTGAGGTTTCTTTTTCAGCCCCATATATACATATAATTCATCATTATAATAAGATTGTGCTGTCATTGTATACAAGTCTTGCTTTGTCAGATAATAAGTAACTCAAAACATTATTCAGTTACTCTATTAATGGTATTTAAATTAAATATGAGTTATTCCTGTAATTTTATTTGTTCACCTTCAGATTAACAGCAACAGCCTATGCGCTAAAAGAGATTGATGACAGTCTCCTGTTGCTGGCACAGTGTCAGCTCAGTGGTAGAGATTACATTATGGCCCAACTAACCTAACTGTAAATAAAGAGCATATGAATTCACCACTAAACAATAATGCTGGTGCCCTATGAGCCAAAGAAGGCACTTCTACATGATTGCTCAAAATTCAAGAAATAACAACCATATCTCCCTCAAATTATATGAAATCATATCCAAAAGGAAGGAAATGTGATTTGCAACAGCGTTTGAATATTTTATAGACTTTAGACAGACAAACAAACACATTATGTTATTATGATGCTCCACTAACCAAAATCAGTAACTAAAGGAAAACAACTAAATTTTGCATTCGTTTATATGTTTCAAATCAGACTATGGCTGTGCTGGAGTAACTCCAACAGCTTTTAGTTAATTTTATCAACACTAAGTACTTTGTCTGGTACTTATTTTTTTATTGATCCCAAGGATGAAAAGCAAAACTGACTGACCTGATTGTAAAGAGAAGAAATCAAGATGGAACCAAGATATCAAAATATTTTTGTAGAATATACTAATTCTACTCTCTCTCACCAAAACACACACACATATTCATGCATATACATACACAACTGGATTCTGTCTACCCAATTTTACTTAACACTTAGAAATTATTGTAAATGACACACCACCCAGTGATACATAATGGGATCAAACCCAGCACTGCATGATGGCAAAGTGCTGCTTTTGATATATATATACACACACACACACACACATATATATAGCTGCAATGAAAGTTAGAATCAGCTTTAAATAGAATAAGTTTGATTTATCTGTCATGTTTGCTTTAAAAGACTGAGTCATTAAGAAAGTATATGAACAGTTGAGTATTTGAGATTTTAAGGCTGATGCTTTTCCTACAGCTTATTAACTTAAACAATTAGTAAAATTAATGGAATAAGAATTAATCTTCACTAAAATGAGGCCATGTTTGTTGATTGCTGGTTAGAACCATTGCAAAATCCAAACTTCTTCCAGAAGACAACATGTAAGGACTGCAAAAGCTACAAGTGCCTTACCTCTGATGTAGTGTAGTATAGATTAAATAGATAATATTGTTTAATTATCTTCTTGTCACTAAGTTTTAAATTTCCTTGTTGCATCTTTTCTAGGCTTTAGAAAATGTATTTTATACTAAGGAACCTATAATGAAAATTAAATCGTTTCCATTTTCAGATTATTGTGTTTTTGTTTTTTGTAATCATTATTTTCTTTATAACTTTGAATGATTCTTGCTTCGAGAGCTAGTTGTGAGCTAAACCAACAAGTTAACCATTCAGCATTCAGATTACTCTGTCAAATGTAATTCTTTCTTTTATTCTTTTACTTGTTTCAGTCATTTAACTGCAGCCATGCTGGAGTGCCACCTTGAAGGGCTTTAGTTGAACAAATCAACCCTAGGACTTATCTATAAGTCTAATACTTATTCTATCAGTCTCCTTTGCCAAACCACTAATTTACAAGGACATAAATACACCAGCACTGGTTGTCAAGTCATGATGGGGGAGGGACAAACATAGATACAAAGCCACACGCACACACATACGACAGGCTTCTTTCAGTTTCCGTCTACCAAATTCATTCACAAAGCTTTGGTCGGCCTGAGATTATAGTAGAAGACACTTGCCCAAAGTGCCATGAAGTGGGACTGAACCCAGAACCATGTAGTTCGGAAGCAAACTTCTTACCACACAGCCATGCCTTTGCCTAATGTTTATTTATTGTTTTGAATTTATCATGCCTTATCTTTGAGATTTTAATGATGTGATCAAATATTTTTAGAATGATATTGTTGGTTAAGTGAGAGAGTTTGGATCAGATAGAATAATCGGGCTGGGTATAGCTAGTTTAAATACTAAAGGGGTAATATTCCTAACAATTGTTAATTTTTTAGATGAACCTGACACAATTTTATTTGCCTTTTATGAATTTAACCCTTTAGCATTCAGATTACTCTGTCAATTATAATGCTTATATATTCACATTGTTTTGAATTAATCGTGCATTATCATGTAGCTTCAAGATTTCAGTGATGCATTTGATTTTAGAATGCAGGGTAGATATGAGAGCTTGGATCTGGCTAGTTTGAACATAGAACAGGTAGAATATTCGGGCCAGATATAACTGGTTTATTCTTTTACTTGTTTCAGTCATTTGACTGCGGCCATGCTGTAGCACCACCTTTAGTCGAGCAAATCGACCCCGGGACTTATTCTTTGGAAGCCTAGTACTTATTCTATCGGTCTCTTTTGCCGAACCGCTAAGTGACATAAACACACCAGCATCGGTTGTCAAGCAATGCTAGGGGGACAAACACAAACATACACACACATATATATATATATATACATATATACGATGGGCTTCTTTCAGTTTCCGTCTACTAAATCCACTCACAAAGCTTTGGTCGGCCTGAGGCTATAGTAGAAGACACTTGCCCAAGATGCCATACAGTGGGACTGAACCCGAAACCATGTGGTTGGTAAGCAAGCTACTTACCACACAGCCACTCCTGCGCCTATGTTTAAATATTATAGGGTTAAAGAGATTGTGAAGTCTGTAAATGTTGGGGTTTGCATTGAACTAGAAATATGTTTTTTTTTCTTAGTATTAGTTATATATCAAACAAGGACGGAAGATGTGAAGACCCCCTTCAGTCACGAATGACCATGGGATTGCACCTAGAAAGTTTCCCTCCGAGGCACAAGCCCAGGCAAGGTTGTTTATGGAAGACCAGCAGTCGCTCATGCATTCCAGCCTCCCCTCTCCATGCCACTGATGTCATCCAAGAGAAAGGTAAAGGCTGATACAGCTTGGCACCAAGTGATGTTGCAACTCATTTCTACAGCTGAGTGAGCTGGTGTAATGTGAAATAAAGTATCTTGCTCAAAAACACAACACACAGCCAAGTTCAGGAATCGAACTCACTACCTCATGATTGTGAGCCTAATGCTCAAGTAACAACAAAGGAGGAGATCCTGATTTATCTAAGATGATTGTTAATCTTAAGTAAATTATCAATGTCAATGCATATCTGCCATCATTATTGTCACTAAGACAAAGAGAGAATTTCTACGTATTTCTTAATCAGCTTAAAGTAACATCATACAGAAATGTGGTCATCAGAAATGATGCAAATCAGGGAATTTGCCATCACTTTACACATTTTTTTTTTTCAGATGGGAGTGAGTTGTATAATTTTTTTGAAATTTGGAAGTATGATATGAAGTATGGAGTATGTGGCATATATCTATGAGGTAATCATGCAATAATCCTTTCTATATAGGTAAAGGGCCTGAAACTTTTGAGGAGGATGATAGTCTATTATATTGACTCCAATGCTCAACTGGTACTTATTCCATCAACCTTGAAAAGCAAAGCAACCCCAGCAGAATTTGAACACAGAATGTAAGACCCGAAGAAATGCCACTAAGTAATTAGTCTGGCATGCTAATGATTTTGCCAGCTCGCTGCAAGTCATACAATAATCCTTTCTATTATAGACACAAGGCCAGAATTTTGTGGGAGGGGGAAGGTTGATTACATTGATCCCAATACTCAACTGGTACTTTATCAACCCTGAAAGGATGAAAGGCAAAGTTGATCTCGGCAGCATTTGAACTCGGAAAGTAAAGATGGACGAAATGCTACTAAGTATTTTGCTTGGCATGCTAATAATTCTGCCAGCATACAATAATGCAAAGAGACACAGCTAGACCAATGATGCAATTAGTTCTTCTGGGTGTTCAATTGGCTCGTGCCATGTTATGCTTTGCTAAAGAGAACCAACTTCTGTTGCGCAAACTATATTATACTCAGAGATTTGATATATTGAGATGGAAAACTTTGGTTAGCTAAGCTTATCCATATAATTGATAGACCAAAACTTCACCTAAGAAGTGTTAAAAATCTAAAATTAGCAATCAAAGGAAATAACTTCAAAATCAACCACTCAAATTTTTGGAAGATAAAGATGTAAGAGCCAAAATGGGAATGGCTCTTACAGTAGGTTAAGATTTAACAAAGTTTGGTTCACAGTAATGTTTGTAGCAAGAATCTGTTGGAATGTCTTCATTACAGACAGAATCATGTCATGCTAGAAAGAATCTCTTGTTGCTCTTATTTAGTCAAGGTCAGCCCTGATCCAGCATGCAAAATGATCAAAAGCATTCCACCCATGGCTGTCTTGCTTTTAAGGGGCATATGGGAGTACATTTTCTAATGCAACCTTTTGTTATTTAAGATGGTGAAATATGAGTTGAGGTATACTTAGCTGCTATTTCTAGCAAATTGAGAAACCACGTAGAGGCATCCTCCTTGATACCCCTATGTAGGTACGAATATGATATCATATAAGTTAACCCTTTAGCATTAAGATTACTTTGTCAAATGTAATGTTTATTTCTTCACATTGATCTCTCATTGTGGAGGGAACATGTGGAAGGGGTAGACCCAGGAAGACATAGAACAAAATGGTGAGAAAGGATCTTCAGATGTTGGGCCTCACAGTGGGGGATGACAGGGTCCTTGCATACAGGTATGTCCCCTGCATCCCTCTACAGCTGGGTGTTCCTAATCTTGCAGGCTTGTGGGTGCTGGTGCAACACAAATGCACCCATGTCAGTGCTGTGTAAAAGTACCCAGTACACTCTGTAAAGTGGTTGGTGTTAGGAAGGGCATCCAGCCATAAAAAACCATGCCAAAACAGACATGGAGTTGGGGCAGTTCTTCAGATGACCCGCTCATGTCAAACTGTCCAACCCATGCCAGCATGGAAAGCAAACATTAAATGATGATGATGATGATTGTTTTGAAATAAACATGCATTTATTACGTAGCTTCAAGATTTTAACGATGCGATTGTTTATTTTTTAGAACAACATTGTAAGGTAGATGTGAGAGGTCGAACAAAAGACAGACAAAACTTTTTTGCCTGATGTGGCCAGTTCAAATGTGAAAGGGTTAATGTCTAAAAATATACTGATGGGAGGTTAGACGTTTCATATGCAGCAAGGTATTTATTAGTTCTAAGAGAGGCAGAATTCTGGTTTACACATGCTATATAACCCTTCATAACTTCCTTATTTCTTTGAATTTTCAGAAAATGTTCGTGAATTTGTGTTTTACACATGGGAAATCATATGACTAAAGCAAAAATAAGAATGAAAAAATATTTTTTTTTTTGTGATTTAGTGGGTATTTAACTGTTATTTTTAGCACATCTCACAACCATCTCATACTGTTTTTGTTTGTTTGTCACTGACACTTTGATGTTTTTTAATATCCCTCTCCCCATAAATACATTTAATGGTCTATAGCTAGGATTTAAGCCAAAAATTCAGACTGTATTTTTAACTGTGATTTAAAAACAAAAGAGTTTACTCTTTTACTTGTTTCAGTCATTTGACTGTGGCCATGCTGGAGCACCACCTTTAGTCGAGCAAATCGACCCCAAGACTTATTCTTTATAAGCCTAGTACTTATTCTATCGGTCTCTTTTGCCGAACCGCTAAGTTACGAGGACATAAACACACCAGCATCGGTTGTCAAGCGATGTTGGGGGGACAAACACAGACATACAAACATATACACACACACACACACATACATATATATACATATATACGACGGGCTTCTTTCAGTTTCCGTCTACCAAATCCACTCACGAGGCTTTGGTCGGCCCGAGGCTATGGTAGAAGACACTTGCCCAAGGTGCCACGCAGTGGGACTGAACCCGGAGCCATGTGGTTGGTAAGCAAGCTACTTACCACACAAATTCAAAAACATATTTTTTTTCATAATCATATGAATTCCCATGTGTAGAACAAACAAATTCGCAAATATTTTCTAATAATTTTAAAAAGTGAAAAAGTTACAAGGAGTTATATGGGGTGCATAAAGTACAATTCCACCTTAACGAGAGGAGGTAATATCCAAACCATTTATTGCATATATTTTGTTCCAATAAAAAAATTTCATTTTCTTTTTTTTTAATTAATAAATAAAGAATAATTGAGATATAAATATCCACTGAACACTTGAGAAAAAACATAAAAAAAAACTATTCCCTCGCCAAAAAAAAAAAAAAAAAAAAATTATTACATATGTCTTTTAAAATAGTAATTTTCAAAATGTTCAGTTTATTTGAAAATGCTAATATAAGAAAAAAAAAAAAATGTAAAAATGAGAGAGGTGGCTATTTTAAAGATTGAACATTTTTTTTTAGTTCACGAAGCACTATGCAATTTTTAAAACTTGAAGGATTTCTTGTATGGACAAGATATGTTCAGGCATTGTTCAGAAAATAAATGAATAAATATGTCTACACAGGATCAGTTTTCCATTTTTTTCTTTCCTTTTTTTTTTATTTGCTTTTTTTTGTTTGTTTTTCTAAATCAGTGCCAAAGTCTGAAAGCAGTAATTCAGAAGAGTTTCGATTGTTGTTCACAACCAACAAATGCACAAAAAGAGTTCTTTTGACTGCTCTAAAATTATTTATTTAAAATCATTATGTATATGTGTGTGTGTATATATATATATATATATATATACACACACACACATACATATGTACCCATATACATATGTGTATACATATATATATACTTATATATACATACACACACACATATCCATCCATTTATATATATAGTTATACACACAAACACATGCACATATATAGCTATACATCCACACACACATATATACATAGCTATACCCACACATACCTGCATGTCTGTGTGCATGCATCCAATATGTGTGTGTGCGTATGTGTCTATATATATATAAATTTATGCATACTCCTAAATATATATATTCACGTACATTATATATAAAGAGAGAGGATCCATGTAAATGAAAGTATTTTTTATAAAAATAAGATGAGTTTATGCAATCTTGATGAACAATATATTTTTTTGGTTTTAGCAAATTCTAATGGTTTGCAAAAAGAACTTTCAAAGTAGATTTTGAAGTTTGAATATATAAACTCAACCGATTTTCGTTTTTCTTCTTTTCACTGACTCATGATGCACACATGTATATGTTCATTTACAGAAAATCATAGAGAAACACACACAGCTTCACAATCATCCAGTGTTTGCATTCTATATAATTATATGTACAGAAACATGTGTGTTATATACTTCTTTAGTGAATTCATATTTGTGAAGAATATAGGAGATCTTGCTGAAAAATTCACACACTAATTTGTATGTGCACTCACACACAAACACACACACCGGCATGCATGTACACAAACAGACACACACACACACAAATATATACTGTGAAAATAATGCAAGATTATAAGGAAGTAGTTACTTTAACAGAAGATAGGATTTTGTGGCTATTGTTTAGTTGGTATGTCAAATTTTTTGGAAACCATAATCCCGTGTTCTTCTAATGTTCCTCATACCTCCAAAAAGTATTTTCCTCGTACCGATGTATATGTTTGTGTGTATGTGTGTGTAGCTTCATTCCATGAATTTTTTTTTTCGCTTGTTTTAGATGATATGATAAACACCTTGTTATTTTTTTTTAAAGATGTCACTGGCTCTGTTGTTCAAGCTGCAGTTTTCGATTCTCTCGTGAGAGACGAGATATTTCCTTACCCAGTGTATCAAGGCTGTCCTGTGGAGAGAAAGAGAGAGACAGATAAAAGTAATTATTGCAGAAAAATTAAAAATAGATTTTCTTTTTATTGTGATTATTTAGCTTTTAATTGTTTTAGCCATTGGACTGAAGCCATGCTGGAGCACCACCTTGGATAGTTTAGTCAAAGAAATCAGCCCAATACTTATTCTGTTGGTCTCTTTTGTCAAACTGCTAAGTTACAAGGATGTAAACAAACCAACACCAGTTATTGAACAGTAGCAGTAGACAAATGGTATGATGATTGCCACTTCTTTACAGAAGAACATTAGAAGATTTTGTAGAAATCCATAATAGATTCACTGCTGCTATCAAGAGTAGGAGCATAAACAGAGATAACAGTCATAAAACGATTACATGATAGGAGAGCTTGAAGATACATAATCCTATCACTGAAACCATTAGATTGCTCTATTTTGTGAGTTAACTCAGTACGAATGGCAAAGCCAACACCTCCTACTCATTTTTCGCTCTTTGGTTTACCCTTCCAAAAGAAAGTGTATCTAACACCTGTTTCTGTCAATTGATCTTTATTACTCAACCAAGTTTCAGAGAGTGCAGCAATGGCGATGCCAACTCCTTGGCTATTATGCCAGTTCGCTGTTCAGAGTTACTTGACCCTTCATGATCAAGAAATGTCCTGACATTCCATCCACCTACCCATAATCTATATTTCTTGCTTGCATGTTTTATCTTTGTATTCCTCCTGCTGTAGTGAACAGCTGTCAGCTGCAGGTTGCTGACCAGCTTGATGGTAGAACAGACATTTGTTTGGGTCATCCTTTTCTAGACCTTTCCCAGATTTCTGGGGTGAGCAGTGCTACCCTAGAGAGGGCTGCTCAGATGCTCTGCTGCTGTTCTTTCAACAATGCAGTGACATTATATGGGCCCTGAGCTACCCACGTGCAGATTCGTGACTATGCGCTCCCAGCCCGTTAAGCCTGCACATGCCACCACTATTCTATCGCGATGGGACTTGAAGAGATATCTGTACATTTAAATATCAACGCCACACACTTGTACAACATGTATAGCACCCAATCCTCCCCCAAAATCTGATATCCAAGGCAAGATGACTGGGTGATTATGGAGGTTGCATGTTTTATTATCCTGGAGGTAACCTCTCCAGTGGTTTTATATCAGAGTGTCCTTCTCCCAGTCTTGCTAACAAAAAAGGGAGGGGGGATCCATTCATTTATCATGATCACCTGCAGAATGTGATATATTTTATGTTATTCTACAATATTTCATGCAATATATTTGGCATGATATATTGTTGGAAGGATATTTGGCTAATTAACACAGGAATTTTTGTTACATTAAATTGAAGCAGTACAAAACATCTTTAAGGCTAAATTAAAATCTGGCATCTGAAGAAACTGGTGATGGTTTGTACCAGTAACAATAAGTCAATAGAAGAGTTCATGCAAGAGTTCAAGAATTTCAATATTTTCCTCTCTCACAGTAACTGAACTTATGAAAAGGTGTTAGAAACATAAATTTGGAGAGGAAGAAACTCTAAGAGAAAGCAAAATATTTCAGTAAAAATGTATCCTGACAAGCACAAAACAAAAGAATTCATTAATGTAGCTTTGTTTTCCTTATAATTTTTTATAAACTGGATCTTACCTTCAAAGTAATATTTTTCAAAAGTGTATCTTCCAAGACACACTGTAATTTTTTGTTGATTTCTAATGATAAATCTAGTGTCATAGACTGGTCTGCTGGCTGTGAGTTATACAAAGAAGCCATGATGCCACCTTTCCTTGAGAGGATAGCCTGCAAGAGAAGGATAAGTATGCTGGTACTAATTCAACAAAGAGAAGTGATAAGAAAAGAGTTAATGAGACAAAAATAGTAAAAGAGAGAGATAGAAAAGAAGGCAATTTGTAAATATTAAAAAATAAGAAAATGTGAGAAAAAAGCAACCAGAAATTCTTGACCAATGTAAAAGCCACCTTATAAATGATTTTGAGACATGGAAATAATGCTATGTTAAGTAAGAATTGATAATTGGTAGTGGTAAATAAAGAGCAAAGAGGAAAATCAGTTTTGAAAGCAAGCATGCACAAAGAACACAGTTAAAAGTTGACTAGGAGAGTTATGAAAGCAGAAGCATGCATAAAATCATTTTCCCTAAACCATTAATTAGATTTTACTTCTTGTAATTCTGAAAGAAACATGAGGTTTAAAAGCCAGAAGAATTAGATCAACAAAGCCTGGTTAATTTCTTTTATTCCAAATGGGAAAAAAATATCTGACCTGATACAAATCAAAAATATTAATTCCAGATATGAGATAAAGAGAAAGGTATAAGTAATATGTTGTAGAGAGTGCTAGGAGGCAAAATCTGTGAATATTTCAAGGTCTAGAGAATAGAAGGGAGCTGACAAACCTTCAGTTGTGATACTTGGTCATAAAATCGATTCTGAGAGGGCTACAGGAAGAAAAATACAAAGTATCATAGCAGTAAGAAAATATCTGCCTTCAAGATGAGACAAGTGACAGAAAGCTAACTGAGAGTTATGAATGTTTGTTTAGTTTACTTTCAGAGGAATTCTACTTCTGAAACAAAATAACACTTACAATGAGTATATTATTTTATTATTTATGTATCAACTTCTGCCAAGCAGGTCAAGTTATAACCTCTTTATACTTTTTATTAGGTGTGAAACCTTGAAAAAGTTATAGCTCCTATGTATATCAATAAATATTAGCCAGATAAGTGTTTAATGAAAGATTGAGAAATGATAAGACACAAGAGAAATACACTTGAAAGAGCAAATGTAAAACTATCAGAAAACTCAGCAACTGAATGATCAATATACATCAAGAAAAACCAATATCTATAAACCATTTTCACCAACAGTAGTGCACTGTCTTCTTACTAATGTCACATTAGTTCTCTTTGGACAACTCATTAACATCTCACTGTCTTATGCAATCATATGACACAAATTAAAGAAAATATGACTAAGTAAGGGCGATAAGATTGTTAAAAGATTTGAGAACCTTCAAAATGTGAGAAGAAATCATGAAAATGATGAAGGAAAATAGAGCAGATGAAAACTCTGCTAGTTCCCAAGATTTCCTAATCAAAACATAAACTGGTTGATTATTAGGGAACGACCCAAGTTTTTAATAAGAACAGACGTATGAAATCCTTTGGATTACTAGAATACTGCTGATAATCCATCCTTATGTACTTTACACAGAACATCTAGCACATCTCTCAAAACTAAACCCATAAAAAATCTTGACAGCATCATTCTACACTCTGAGTTCAAATCCTACCAAGAATGAGTTTGCCTTTCATCATTTAGATACAATAACTAAATACCAGTGACATGCTAAAGTCAAACCAACATTATACTCTGGATTTTCCTATATTAGCTTTGTTCTCTGTTAACCCTTTAGTATTCAGATTTCTTTGTCAAATGTATTGCTTATTTATTCACACTGTTTTGAAATAAGCACACATTATCCTGTAGCTTCAAGATTTCAATAGTGTGTTTGTATATTTTAAGAATGACAGTGTAGTATAGGTGTGAGAAGTTGGATCTGGTCAGTTTTAACATTAAGCATGTTGAATATTTGAGCCGGATTAAATGCTAGAGTTAAAGAATCAGTCTCAGACTCAGTAAATCTTTCTCATAAACTCTGTGTGTTTTTTGCATTTGATTTTCTTTTATTCTTTTACTTGTTTCAGTCATTTGACTACAACCAAGCTGGAGCACTGCCTTTAGTCAAACGAATCAACCCCAGGACTTATTCTTTGTAAGCCTAGTACTTATTCTATTGGTCTCTTGTCAAACCGCTAAGTTATGGGTACGTAAACACACCAACATCTGTTGTCAAGCGATGGTGGGGGGACAAACACAGAGACACAAACATATACATATAGACATACGACGGGCTTCTTTCAGTTTCTGTCAACCAAATCCATTCACAAGGCTTTGGTTGGACTGAGGCTATAGTAGAAGATACTTGCCCAAGGTACCACACAGTGGAATTGATGCTTCTTTTAATGACTGGATAATTCCTAAAATTCTGATATTTACAAGAACTACTAAGAGAAAGTGTTTTCTAAGTGAATGTTTTACATAATACTTTTTACTTCTGAACTAGGAATTAGAATTGGTAGCCATTTCTGAATTTGGCAAATAAATTGAAGCAAGAAGAGTTAATTTTTTTGTCAAAAGTTACAAGACAATACCAGTAGCATGGTTCAATTTAACATTGCATCGTAATGACTTGATCACAGAAAGTGACAACATTATCATAATTTTTAATCTGTTATCACATATCCAAGCATTTAATAATATTGGCTTTCTCTTTTCAAAGGAGATCATTAGAGAGAAATACCTAATTGGAACTAAATCTATTTTTCTATGACTCAACATTTAGGTAAATTATATCATTAACCAATAAGAATAATATTAATATGAATTATATTTGAACAGTTTGTGTTCAATCAAGGCAAAGACACCAAAAGAAAGTAGCTTTTTTTTTTATAGACATTAAGGATAAAGTTACTTGAGTAAGTTTCTTAGCCTTATGTACATTAAGTAAACAAATATACTTCTCAAAATAACAATCTCAAGAAACTCATACATCAAATTCAACACAAAGAAACATTTGAATTCCCTAAAATATAAGGAATCAACAGCTTTGAATTAAACAAGACTTTAGTTAATAATGGGCTTTTCTTCAATAGATACATTAACATAAAATCTAGGAAGTTCATGCATTCTAAGATAAAACAGCCAACTTACCAGCAAAACAAAAGAAGCCTGTGGTCAACAAAGATTATCAACAAAAATCATGCTATATTCTAAAGAAACTTTCAATGCAAAACACAACATGCAGGAATCACAAGGACCAAATAATAATATATTTTGATCAGGCCAATCTAATTTTCCTAGGAGAGATGTACAATCAATTGAATCAGCCTTCGATATATTTCTTGTACCTATTTTATCAAACCTAAGTAGAAGAAAAGCAAAATTAACTTTGGTATGACTTGAACTCCAGGTGTAAAAGAATGGAACTAGATATATTAGAGCGGTAAGTCAAGTACTCTACATTTCCAACAACTTAAAAATATATTTAATACAAAATAAAAATGCTGAGTTAAAATTTTAACTAACTTAACATAAAGACACTAAGAAGTTGACAAATATGCTACCAGTGACTAATGTAATAAACATATTGGTTCAAAATTAAAAAAAATGAAAGTTGGCTTTAATCTTGCAATAATTACAGCGTTCACACATTTTACTCAAACACTAACATTAAAGAGACAAAATACAACATAAAAATAAATCAATGGAAATATATCATAAACAGACAGGCATCATCAAAGACAAATAATACGCGAATAAAAAAAAATAAAAAATTCAAAGAATTTTCCAACTCACACTCTTACATAACTCACTAAACAATATCTTAGTCTATAGTTCAAGATACAAAAAATGTAAAGTACCTACAATAACAAAAGCTTAAATAACAGAATATATATTTTAGGATTGATCAGTACCACAAAATATACATGGAGAATAAAATCAAATAAATATATCCAACACTAGAGTTGGCAGGTATTATTTTGAAATAAACAGAGTGAAGAAAAAATTTCAGTGAATATGACAGACTTCACTATCTTATTTACATATTGTTGGACTAACAAGCGTTTATAACTACAGAAGATCATAAACCTTCTCTAAAATTTTAGCAACTAACATCCCCAAGGGCAATACAATCAATAATGTAAAGGCAATGAACTAAACAGCAAAAACAGAAGTTATTTGAAAAATAAATAAATAAATAAATAAAAACCTGAAATTACGTAAGGGCAAAAAAAAAAAAATGAAGTGCTTGCTATAATAAAATAAAATAAAAGAGAAGAAAGGGGAGAAGAAATGACAAACCACACTGGAAATAACATATAATCTCACATAGTTTCCAAATTAACCTAGAAAAATGTCAAGATGAACCTGCTTCAAATCCACTGCAGTATTTACTTCAAAGGAATGCAAACGTTTTGATACAGCAATAACAATTTTGTTATAAAATATTTTAGATGTTTAAGACAGAAAGAGAATGGGAGAGGATTATTTAGAGCTACACTTTGCTGAGCATGATATCTGTTGTATTGTATTTTTGACACAAGACACTGAGCTTCAGTGGTTTTTGGTTTATTTCTTTTTTATAATACTATCTTATCTTTTACTTGTTTTAGTCATTAGACAGCAGCCTTGCTGGGGCACTGCTTTGAAGAATTTTTAGTCAAATGAACTGACCCCAGTACTTGTTTATTTTTTTAAGCCTGATATTTAATCTATTAGGCTCTTTTGCCAAACCACTAAGTGACAGGGATGTAAACACACCAACACCAGTTGTCAAGCAGTGCTGGGGGACAAACACAGACATGCATACACACACACAAACATAGATGTTCTGTTAGAACAAACTATACTGAGGTAGATACTATGAGAAAAATTCTTATATTGGCTTTTGGTGCAAAATGCACTCTTAATTCCTGCCACCTCCAGCACTGAAACCACAGATTATCCACATTTAAGTGGGGATAAATATAACTTTTGGTCCACAGATGTGCTGTTTCCTACCTTGATTTATTATATTAAAACAACACTGCCTTCCACGCCTCAAAACTAATTGCTTAACATCTCTGTAAAGGTCCAAACAATATACTGATTTCTCATCTCATTCCGCGTTCCACATCTCACACACACCTTTCAGGCTTTCTGTTAATTACTTTGTCCAAATCTCAACCTAAAATTGTCTAAGTTTAATACCAACCATATCAATATCACTAGTCACAGTGCGTCTCCTTTTAACTAACCCATTGCAAAAGATAAACAGTTAATATTTTCACTCTAATCACTTAGTGGAGAACTATAAAAATCAGCAATGAAAGAAGAAATTTGTATTGTGATGAAACTAAAAAATTCCAAGGAAGACACAAAAATTTCCAGCAAAGAAACGAATGAATTTGTGTTCCATTCTCAGTTCTATTGTATAAATATTTATCTTCCTTTTTTTACTCTTCAAAAATGAACGTTGGTGACATGCAAACATAACAGTGCTGATAAAGGAGACAAAATTATTGCAACAACAGAAACAAGCATGCATATATGTACATTATCAGTCGGACACATTTGCATGTTGTTTATTCGTGTGTGCGCGCGTGTACATATATATTATCTGATGAAATGGATGTCCTACACACCCATGACAGTTTAAATCACATGGCACTGAATCAAACTATTATTAAAAATATATGCAGTTCCTATCAAATGAATGCCACTTTCTTTCATTTGTCCACTCATTCAGTCATTTACACACACACACACACACACACACATATTTCCATTGCTAAATTCATGTTGTTCTGTGCACATAAGGACAAGGCAACAGGTTAAATAATTTGGCACCATCAAAACAACCCTCAGGAAAAACAGAAAAGTGTGACCCAAAGCAATTCCACCACACATATATATAACATATCTATTACTTTTTACTTGTCTCAGTCACTGGACTTTGGCCATGCTGGAGAACTACCTTGAAGAGTTTCTAGTTGAACAAGGCAACTACAGTACTTATTTTTTGAAGTCTGGTATTTACAAAACTGCCTGATGTTATGGGAGAAGACACTTGCACAAGTTGCCATGTAAAGAGATAAGCAGAAACCATGTGGCTGCAATGTGAGCTTCTCAATCACAGCCATGCCTGAGCCTATACATATATACATACATGCATTATACTGCATACACTCGAATAAAAGTCGATCTCATGTAAAAGTTAACACCCTATTTTAGGCCAAAAAGTTGGGATTTTTCCATAGACCCCGTATAAAAGTTGGCCCTAGTATTTCATGAACAACAGGACAACATTTGTGGGTTAAGATACCGTATTATCTTGTACGTAGAAATAACACTGTTACAAAATTGTGTGGCTACCCTACTATAGCCTGCTCTATAGGGGGAATACCATTTAATAGCAAGCACTACACATCTGTTGATGGATGTTACATCATCATCACTAAAATGTATGCACCGGATATGCTGCAAGCTTACATACATCTTCAAGCACAATAAACACAAGCGCCAAACACTCATTGTTTACACGATGAGAAACGTGTTTCACAGATAGCACTATTGACGAACACTGGCAAATGCCACTGTCTGAATTCATACAAAGGCATGACTTTGGTAAGCCTAAAAACATTCAATTAATTGCTAGACCAGTGGTTCCCATGTGACCTTTATATTTTCCTCATCTCCATATACAATAAACACATATGTCATACACTCGTCTTTTTACATGGTGAGAAACATGTTTCATAGACAATACTATTGGCAAACAACAGCAAACACCACGACACATGACATCCCCAACTTTTTTTTTAAATTGAAAGTGTAAATATTTATAAGAGCTGCATAGTCTTGTTTATGGGTTTTGTTATTTACTAGGACATGTATTTTGATGCATAGAATGGGTAATATTACTGTAATTCATTGTGTTTTTGTTTTTATTCACTTAGAAATCAGTTGAGTTTCTGCTCCTGATACAGTACTTCGGATTCTAGCTTGAATTTCAACCCCTCAAAAGTAGTATCCATGTAATAGTCGATCCCATAAATTTGACCTTAAATAATGGTCTAAAAAATTTGACTTTTACATGAGTATATATGGTGTCGTTCATCGTTTAACGTCCGCTTTCCATGCTAGCATGGGTTGCACGATTTGACTGAGGACTGGTGAAACCAGATGGCTACACCAGGCTCCAATCTGATTTGGCAGAGTTTCTTCAGCTGGATGCCCTTCCTAACGCCAACCACTCCGAGAATGTAGTGGGTGCTTTTACGTGCCACCGGCACGAAGGTCAGTCAGGCGGTACTGGCAACGGCCACGCTCAAAATGGTGTATTTTATGTGCCACCCATACAAGGGCCAGTCCAGGGGCACTGGCAATGATCTCGCTCGAAAGTCGATCTCATATATATTTGATAATGAAGTCAAACAAAATAGTGATATTTTGAAACCATATGACTTGATGCTAATACAAACTAGTTGGTATTGACTCCACTTATGTGGATACTCTAACAACAATTTGGAGTAATTTGTTGTATTTGACTCGAGTTGAAATCTCTGGTACTTTGTGGTACCATGCACTGCTTCTTAGCGCAACACAAAATATACACACACACACTTATGCATACATGTTTAGATGTTATATATATCATTTATCTTTTATTTCAGTCATTAGACTGCAGCCATGCTGGAGCACCACCATGAAGAAATTTTAGTAGAATTTATCGCCCACAGTACTTATTTTTTATAAGCCTGGTACTTATTCTATCAGTTGTTTTGCTGAACCACTAAGTTACGGAGATGTAAACACACCAGCATCGGTTGTCAAGTGGTGGTGGAGGGACTAAGATAGGCACAAAGATACACACACACACATATATATATATATATAAATATATACATGTATACAACAGGCTTCTTTCAGTTACTGTCTACTAAATCCACTTGGTTGGCCCAAGGCTATAGTAGAAGACACTTGCCCAAGGTTTCACACAGTGGAACTGAACCCTGGACCATGTGGTTGGGAAGCAAGCTTCTTACCACACAGCCAGACCTATGCCTATATTACATATATACTATATATAATCAACAACAGTATCATTTAACACTCATTTTTCCATACTTGCATGTAGGGTTATCTTAGAAACATTATAGGAATTCCAGCCAAATCAATGTACTGAGCTCTACAGAATATATTTATTAACAGTTGGCCACAGTATACATATATCAGAACTGGGTCATCTCTCTCTCTCTCTCTTTCAGACACCATGTCTCACTCCCATACAGCATTGCAGCTCTCACACAACTCCTATAGACCCTTCCTTTCATCTTCAATGAGAACCTTTTCCCATATAACAATGCTCCACATTCTCTGAACTGCACCCAGCCAAGTCTCGCTTTTGCTGTCACATCCACCCTATCTCCCAAATAACAAAACCCTCTCACCGTTTCCACCTCATCACATAACATCTCCACTCGTTCCACCAACCCTCTAGCTCCTTTCTCACATCTTCCACAAACAAACTCTCTTGCCAGTTTTGGGGTCACCTTCTTCATTTTCATACATCTACCATGAATCCATTTCTTACATCTCGTACACAACCAACACTGCATTTGCCATTACCCTCCTTCCACATACACCACATGGATCCACCTTACTAACACTTCTCCTTCCACCCTGCTCACAATCACCTTTGTTTTCCTGAAGTTTACCTTCAAACCGTTGCTTTCAAATGCCTCCTTCCATTTCAGTTTCCCTCTACAAATCCACTCACAAGGGTTCAGTCAGCCCAGGAGCTATGCCTAAAGTACCATGCAGTGGGACTGAACCTGAAACCATGTGGTTGGGGAGCAAACTTAACTGCGGACGTTAAACGATGATATATATATATATATATATATATAAAAATAACATAAATAAATAATATATAAATATATAATCTTTTCTACTCTAAGCAATTTTGGGGGGAGGGAGGGTCAGTCGATTAGATCGACCCCAATATGCAACTGGTACTTAATTCATCGACCCCCCAAAAGGATGAAAGGCAAAGTCGACCTCGGTGGAATTTGAACTCAGAATGTAAAGTCATATGAAATACCACTAAGCATTTTGCCCAGCATGTTAACGTTTCTGCCAGCTTGCCTTATATATATATATATATATATATATATATATAATCATCGTCATCATTTAATGTCCATTGTCCATGCTGGCATGAGTTGAACAGTGTGACAAGAGCTGGCAACTTGGAAAGCTACACCAGACTTCAGTCTGATTTGGCATGGCTTCTGCAGCTGGATACCTTTCCTATCGCCTATATATATATATATATATATATATAATGCATATATTACAGACATATATACATATTATAATAGATACATTATATTTATATATAATATACTATATATAATACTATACATTATATGTCTATCTTAATAAATATACATTATATATGTGCATTATATTCAGTTTGAAATACTACTGTTCCTAAATCTATCAATATTAATCCATTGACATTTAAAAGATATTTCAGTTCTATCTTCAGAAGAAAAGGATTTATAAAATGTCATATTTTCATACACTTTACTTTGGGTTACAAAGGATCATGGTAGTGCTGATGATTTTTTTTTTTATTGTTCTTTCTTTGCTGGATTCATATATTATTCCCTAATTAAGTCTTGTAGTTTTTGTAGCTAATTTAAAATGTGTTGTATGTAAATCTGTCCTCATTTATCACTGGTTCAATCTTTACTGATCTGATATAACAGTACTCTCAACTGTGAGCCATATTATGTTGGTGATCAGTCATATTTTTCTGCTTGTACTGCAAAAACACACCCCAGAGACCATCCACAATACTCAGCTACCCAGAATGCACTATCTTGCTTGTGTTTACATGATCATGCAGCAAGGTTGTGTTGTATTTTTTATATGGATTTAAATACTCATACCCATCAACTTGGGACCGGTGAACAGAAAAAATACAATAGTGCCTAATCATAACAAATAACATAGACAAGTGTATTCTCTACAGAAAAGGTAGAGATGATCAAGGAAATATGTAATTGTGGAAGAATCACAGCTGTGAGCCATGGGTTGGGAGTCAATGAATCTACCACTCATTTCATTTACAAAATGCATGGAAATGATTCGTTTATCACTGTTCTTTTTACTTTTTGCAATCAAACCCCTGTGATAAATGAAGATAGACGTATCACTGTGTTGATTTTTTTTTTTTTTTGGCTTGTATTTTTCTGTTAGCAAAACCTTCGTTGACACATCAGTTTTATGGAATTGTAATGCTGTTGATTCCTGTTTTTCTATCATTTTTGTTTTATGTGCTGTATTGTAGTGTGTTGCACAACAATATTGTCGTGTGTTACATTCATAGGCTCAGGAACAGGATACAAGGTAGCTATGAAATTGCTCTGAGCATCCTCCTGAGAAACTTCACCACCAATACGAACAAACATAGAAACCACTTTGGAACTGATTTGAAACATTACTTTTCCATTATTGGATTTGCCTGATTTGACTGAGGTAAAAATATAATAATAACAACTAGTATTTTACCCCTGTTTGTTTTGATATAAGGGTTGAAAAAAATTGACCTTGCTCATAAAAAATTTTGGAGCTGGGTTTGCGACCCCAAAGTAAATTTTGTTCCTGCACTTATTGTTATACATCAAGGAGCCAACATGCAATCTATTTTTGTAGCTCATGCAACAAAAATTAATAAAAAAACATTAGTTGACAATACTATAATGTTAGGTGTGTATGGAGGCTTTGCTAACAGTAAAATATAAGCCAAAAATCAACACATGAAATTAATTATATAAACTACCGAACTAAACTGTTGAATAACTTTTAAATCTGGAGCTGAACTAAAAGAAAAGAAAGACAAAGTAGTAAAAATCACTAGCACTTCCCTGATCCTTTGTAACCTAATGCAAAGTATATGAAAAAACACCATTCAAAAATTATCTTATTCTGAAGATGGAGCCAAGAAAGCTTCAAAAGATTAATGGACTCATAATGGATTTAGGAATACTAATGTTCCAAACAGAACATAAAGAACTAAAAAGGAAATATGAAAAATCATTAATAAAAAAAAAAAATCAAACTCATAATTGTGTCCTTAAAATCTACGAGATTTTCCATGACTGTATAATGAGAAGGTTGGAATTTTACAAAGGAAAGAGACATCTAACAAAGTTCTTTACATCACCTTAATATGGAAAAGTGCATATATGTATGTTCCAAGTTTTAGGCCACAAGTTTACACCTAGCTGACTGAAATTTTGCATAAAGAAATAATCTTTTCAAGAAAAATGTCATAAGCTATGTGACTTTTAGTTCACACACACACACATTATAAATAGAGGAAATCTTGAACACAGGAGAATAGCTGCGAAAACAGCTTAGGGGATTGGGTAAAATATCCTTACAGATGGAAAAAAGTGGTCAGCAAGCCCTGTTAGGGGTCCTTCAGCTCAATCATACAGAGCACACCACTGGAATTTAAGAGGTACAGAGTTTGATTCTCTGTATCAGCTTACTGGCCACTTTTTTCTGTCTATAAGGGTATTTTACCCAATCCATTAAGCTGTTCTCACAGCTATTCTCTTCTGTTCTAGATTCCCTTCATTTCTAAAATACCAACTCACCCACAGCTTCAATGTTTGTTATATATATATATATATATATATATATACACACACACACATATATATATATATATATATATATATATATATGTATGTATATATGTATGTAAGTACTAGGCTTACAAAGAATAAGTCCTGGGGTCGATTTGCTCGACTAAAGGCGGTGCTCCAGCATGGCTGCAGTCAAATGACTGAAACAATTAAAAGAGTAAAAGAGTAAAGAGTAATACAGACTTGATCATCAATCTTAAATGCTCATTTTTTAACAATGATTCTTATTAGACTGTGGCCATGCTGGAGTACCACCACCTTGAAGAATACTTAGTCAAATCAATCAACCCCAGGACTTATATTTTGAAACTTGGTACTTACTCTCTATTGCTCTCTTTTGCTGAACCATTAAATTATGGAGACATAAACACACCAACAGATACAAAGTCACACAGACACACATATGTGACAGGCTTCTTTCAGTTTCTATCTACCAAATCCATTCACAAGGCTTTGGTCGGCCCAAGGCTATAGTAGGAAACACTTGTTTAAGGGGCCTTGCAATGGTACTGAACCTGGAACCACATGTTTGGAAAGCAAGCTTCTTACCACACAGCCATGCCTGTGTCAAAAAAGACATCGCAAATTCTTCAAATTTCGAAAGCTTTTCATGTCAACATGATGATGTTATTCAACTAAGCTATCCATAATTTTTCTATTGCAAAATGTAAATGTATGAATAAATGGTTTCTAAAATTACAATTTAAAATACCGACAAAGAAATGCAAAAAGACAGATAAAAGAAGTAAAAAAAAAGCAAATAAACAAGGTGTAAAAGGGGAGATAATTCTAGTTAAGTTGGAAACTATGTTTGAGAAGAGATAAAAGGACACCATAAGAAAGCACTAGGAAAAGAATAAACAAACACTGAAGGTCGGTGTGGTGGCGCAGCAGTAGCTACCTACCTTGATGTCACTCTGAGAGGAAACAACAGCCTGTCAGGTCAGGTGTGGAAACGAAAAAAAAAGTATAAGACAAAAAAAAAACAAAAATAAAAAAAATGAAGGTGGGAAACAGGTGAGAAGAATAAGGGGTTTCTGTAAGCAATCAATGTAAAATGGAAGTAAAAAACGGTGAAAAATACGAGGAGGAGGAGGAGGGAGGGAGGATGATGATGATGAGGATTAAAATAAAAGTAAAGTGCTTTTAATGTTGAAAGCAGATATGAAGCAGTGGTTAATATTGACAACTTATTATCTACAGAGCAATTCAGATGGCAAAAATGCAAAGGAATTATACAGATGTTAAAGAACTGTTAGTTTCATAAAGACTTTTCTACATTTATTTCAAACAACAATGCAAATCTCACACTAAAGCATTGGACCAACAGGCTTAAGTAAGGTCTTAGCTGATTAAAATTTGAGTTAGAAAGTCTTCTACAAGCTTCCAATACATGAAACATTTTAAATGTAGACTCGAATCAATTTTGGTTTTAGATTTGCTTTTAGATAATGGCAGCAGTTGTAGCCAAACTAGCTTGAATGTGGCCCATTGTGAATGTACTATTAGAACATTGTAAGGCAATGAGCTGGCAGAATTGTTAATGCACCGGGCAAAATGCTTAGTAGCATTTCATCCGTCTTTATATTCTGAGTTCAAATTCCACCATGGTCGACTTTGCTTTTCATCCGTTCAGGTTCGATAAAATAAGTACCAGTTGAGCATTGGGGTCAATGTATCAATGTAATCAACTTACTCCCTCCCCTGAAAATACTGGCCTTATGCCAAAATTTGAATCCGTTATGACATCATATTACTGTGGTATTCAGCTTGAGAGATCCTCTCAGATAGAGACATGGTACTAAAAGTACAGACATCTGCTAGACAATATGTAACTCTGTATGAGAGGATCTCTCAAGGTGAATATTGCATTAATGCAATGTTCTAATAATACATCCACAATAAGTAAGATATAATGATTACCATTTGGTATTAATACTACTCCTGTTGCTAATATCTATTTTCTAATAAATAATATAACCAAGCAAATGAAACAATTTGTTTTTTTAGCAGATACATTCCAAAGTAGTTTCTTGTGTCTGACAATACTCTTGTCAATTTTAGCTTGTTTGCATTGTTTGCAGGGACAAACTATATGTGCTTGTGGTACGTGTTTATAACTAGTGGACTGAAGCACAGAAATTTCAGTATCTTGGTCAAAAATTCAATAAAAGTACTACTAATACAATATGCACCATTGATCTTTATTGGCAACAAGGCCCGCTCCCTAACAACTTGATTATGTTGTTTATCTTTGTTTCAGTTTAGTTGCTGGAATGGTGGTTCTAGTTTTAAATCAAGGTGTTGGGGAGATCCTTGAAACAACTCCATGTGAGAAACGTCCAATTTTAAGGAAACTTTCCATATCAATATATGGAAAAAAAATAATAAATGTACACTAGTACACTAATATAACATGAGGACAGTGGTGTTGGCAGAAGTGGTAGAGTGATGGATAAAATCTCTTACAATATTTAGTTAGTGAAGGTGAATGGTGTAGGAGTTAGGGTGTCACTCTTACAACCATGAGATCATGGTTTTGATTCCTGGACTGGGCAGTGCATTGCGTTCTTTAGCAAAACTCATCATTTCATGTTGCTCCAGTCCTCTCAGCTGTAAATGAGTTCCAGTAATAGCTGGGAAGTTAACTATGTGACAAACTGACATATCCTTTAAGGAGAGCATTGTAAACTCAGTCACTTATATGCCATGGAAATTGAGTTAAGCTCCAGCCTTATGGATTCACAAGTATTTAGTTAAGTCACTGAGTTCAAATACCACTAAAGTCAACTTTGCTTATCATCCTTCTGGAGTTGATGAGATAAAGTACTGATCAAGTACTGCAAACAATTCATTTGGCTGATTCCTCTACTCAATTTTATAGCCTTGTGCCAATTTCAGAAGTTAACATAATGTAAACTCCTTCATCTATTTCACGTGTATGTGTGTGTGTTAAATGGAAATTACTATTTTAAAATGAGTTTAAGAATAACAACCAAACATGCACTGTTAATGGGGACTTGATGCTGAGAACAGACTAGAATATATTGTAAAATTCGTTTTGTATAGGCCTGTAAGTTTTGGATGTTGGCTGTTCAACCAGCTTGATGAAACAACCATCAGGAGATAGTTAAGGTCCCAATCAACATACATTTTACAATATGTCCATATATTATATATATATATATATATATATATATATATATATATATATAAACACATATCCAAATCCATATATCTATCTAAACATACAAACACACACATAAATGTACACAAAATACTGTTAGAAGAAAAGCAAAATTAATAAAGCAAGCTTTGCTGGTTATTATGGTTATATATATATATAGATAGATAGATAGATAGATAGATAGATAGATAGATAGATAGATAGAGAGAGAGAGAGAGAGAGAGAGAGAGAGAGAGAGAGAGAGAGAGAGAGAGAGAGAGAAAAAGAGAGAATAAGTCACTTTCTAATATGTTTGAGCATTCCTCTAACTTAAACTATCGCAACATATTACAGAAAATATTGAATGCTAATAAATTTGGTCAGGTTTGTGAAAAACTTAGGTTGCTGAAAAAGAAGAAAAAAAAAAGATAATAACAGAAGCAACAACATGTATTTGAAGAAAGAAATTTTTGAAAAATATATTTCAGTGCTTGCTAAATAAGAATGTGAAGATGAATAAACAGAAAGATATTCAAATGAAAATTGCAAAAGAAAATTTTAAAAAAAAGATAAATTTAAAAAAAAAATCAATCAATTGGTGCTGTTGAATCATCCATGTGCATCAGTTTGGATGATGAAATGAGAGAGATAGAGAAAGTATGCTAGTATGAATATTTCTCTTTCAAATATATACATTTATAGGAAGGGAGGGATAGGAGGGAGGGAGAGATGAATGAATGGATGGATGGATGAATAGATAGATAGAGATAGATAGATAGATAGATAGATAGATAGATAGATAGATAGATAGATAGATGGTGTTTCTTAAAGAGAATACATGTAGCTGATTGAATTAATTACTAACAAAGTCAACTCCAGTTAGTTTTAACCTGGGAACAGTGAGATAGGAAACTACATACTGCAAAGCATCTCCACAATCACCATTGTGACTATTCTTTTTACCAGTTTCATCAGAGGGTAAAGGGCCATGCTCATGATCCCACAGTGCCTCCAAGATTGGTGAGATTAAAAGAATGCTTTATTTTTCAGATGGGAAATCTAGCTTGAATGCTTGCAATAGAGTAGACAGACCCCATTAAATATACCCAAGAGCCAGGAGGTAATGTTACACCAGACAATGGGTTATGGTCCCATGATGTTTCCGTCTACAAAATTTCACTTGCAAGGTTTTTGCTTGACCTGAGTCAGTGATAGAAGGCACTTGTCTGAAACAAACCCAGAACCAAGTCATCGCAAAATAAACTTCTTAGCCATACAGGCAGGCCTGGACCATTTTGGCTGTAGTGCTACTAACTCTGCCAAACAAATGACTACCCATCTGATAAGGGTACACCAGGCACATACATCACACCCATATGTGTGCAACATGGTGATCTCATAACAATATAAACAATACATGACCTTGTAGGTGGAGCCCAGTTAGAATTTTCTTCAGGTCAAGTGGCCCATCTCCCTCAAAAGGTCCCTGAATAAGGTTTGTTTAAGAATGCACAAAACACCCATGTTTCCAGAGATGAATTATCCAAACCCCAAAGAAATTCCTCTCAACACATGGCTATGAGGCTCCCTCACTGCTTCTGCTTGGAATCAGAGATGCACATATCGTCAACCAATAAGGGACATACTCAACTGATGAAGGGCAAGCGACTGACAAGCAAATCTGTGGTATTGAGCAGAATATTTGCTGTAGCCCTTCTTTTATACCAAGACAAAACATGTACATGATAATAATTATTATTATTATTGCTGTTGTTATCATTATTATTATTATTATTATTATTACTGTAGTTTAGCAGTAGTTCATTAAATTAATGGGTTAAAAAGAAACATTGATATAGAGTTAAGCAGTATTAGACATAATTAGTGCTTAAATTAGACGCCTAAAAAACAGTATATCAGTCACATGGTTAACTAACTTCCTACCAAGCAATCAGAATAGAAAACACATTCTGCCTTCTAGGCAAGAGCTAGTAATGGACAAAGGCAAATGTCTTATACAGGTGTGGAAAATTCCAGAATACAAAGGAGGCTAAATCAAAATATGACAAAATATTGTGTTTATAATGATATTGTTGTTGGCACTCCATCGCTTATGACGTCGAGGGCTCCAGTTGATCCAATCAATGGAACAGCCTGCTCGTGAAATTAACATGCAAGTGGCTGAGCACTCCACAGACACATGTACCCTTAACGTAGTTCTCGGGGATATTCAGCGTGACACAGTGTGACAAGGCTGGCCCTTTGAATTACAGGCACAACAGAAACAGGAAGAAAGAGTGAGAGAAAGTTGTGGTGAAAGAGTACAGCAGGGTTCGCCACCATCCCCTGCCGGAGCCTCGTGGAGCTTTAGGTGTTTTCGCTCAATAAACACGTACAACGCCCGGTCTGGGAATCGAAACCGCGATCCTATGACCGCGAGTCCGCTGCCCTAACCACTGGGTCATTGCGCCTCCACTATAATGATATAGCAACACTTAAACCATGGTAAGCTCTAATAGCTCTGCTTCTTTTTCTCAGCAAGATATTACATTAACTTAGCAGAAAAAAAAAATGGTTGTTCAAATGTTTAATTAGAATAATGTGTATGAATTGATGACTCTTGTTCACTCTTGCAACATCATCCTCATTATCATCATTGTTTTAACTCGCATGATGTGAACAGAATTTGTTGAGGCAGATCTTCAATGGTGGGATGCCCTTCTTGTTGCCAACCTTCACTTGTTTCCAATTAAAGTAATAATTTTTCCATGACCAAACGAGTCTTCACAACATACTGGAAATGAACGACACTGCTTGCATGATGGTGACACTCATTTACAACTATCACACAATGTCAAAGCAAGGAGACACTAACTCTCAAATACACACACATATGACAAGCTTTCTTTTCAGTTTCTGTTAACCAAATCCACTAATAAACCTTTGGTCAGCCAAGGGCCATAGTAGAAGACATATGCCCAAGGTGCTGTGGTTGGGAAACAAACTTCCTACTACACAGTCACATTTGTGCCTATATTAGTCAATAGATAATGGTTTTAAACTTTGATACAAGTCAGCAATTTTAGGGGAGATGTAAATCAATTACATTGCGTCTAGTGTTCAGCTGATAGTAAAGGAAGAAAGGCAAAGTCAACCTCAGCAGAATTTGAACTCAGAATGTAATTTGCTGGAAGAAATATTGCAAAGCACTTTTTCAGACACTAACAGTTCTGCCAGTTTGTCATCTTATTTCGTCTATTGATCACAACTGTTCTCATCAGTAAGAATTTAATTTTAATTAATCATTGTTTCTTGGCTTACTACAACAAATATGTTAGCACCAATTTTACTATTTCTAGTTCATCTTCAACCATTCATAATTCATCTGTAAAAGTCTTGTTCTGGGATTCAAACTTTGAGCGATCATATATTTCCATATGTTTTCTTTCCCTTTACAACTATTACTGTTATACTTTTATTGACTGTAACAATATCTAATGGTGAAACATTTACTTGATATCCTTGAAATGTATTTGTGACAAACTTAAAGCAAACCAATGGAACACAAACACAGGCATCACCCATGTTATAACTACCTGAGGTTACAGGATTCTGTGTTCATGGGAGGAAACTGTAAAGACTGACAGCTAGTTTCTGAATAAATTTTGTAATTTCACCCTTACAGGAACTTGGGTAAATTCTAAGAATTTAAAAACTACTCATTCTTTATAGCCAAAAGGTTAATTTTTGGCATTTTAGCTGAGGTCAGAGTATGGAAAGAGAGAGAAAGAGGAGGGAGAGAGATAGAGAGAGAGAGAGAGAGAGAGAGAGAGAGAGATAGATAGAGAGAGAGAGAGAGAGAGAGAGAGAGAGAGAGAGAGAGTATGTGTGTATAAAAATTGCTCTTTATATTGGAAGAAATGAATCAATGCCTTGTTAATAGCTTTCAGGAGGACATGCAAAACATACTACTATGCCAGACAAACTGATTGACACCCACTTCAACACAATGGGCCACTTCATCACTCACTTATCAGTGTGCAGAATCTCCACACACCATGGAACCACATTCCCAAGGAAACAGGAGGGGATAATATTTCATGTTCAAATTTGGTGCAATGTCATGAACAGATTTAAATGAAAGTTTTTTCCCCCCTCTACTCCTACACCTCCTCTTAGTTCTTATCTATTAACTTCACTCTCATCTTGTCTTTTCCCTTTACCTCACACTCACCTTTGCCTGTTTCTTCATCTCATTCCATTCCTCTTTCTCCTACCTCTCTCACTCAATTTCTCTCTCTCACTATTTCCTGTTCACATATAAAATTTCCACAGTCCTGTGTTCTTCATCAATTGCAGCCAATTTCTTTAAATTAGAGGATGTAAAACTCAACTGTGTCTCTTAAATGTCTCTACCGTCAACTTTTTGCCAAAGAAAGACTGACTGAAATGTTGGATCTTCCATTCATCATATTAGGGCAAGTTCACTTTCATTTGCTGACTTTTACTGTGTGTGTGTGTGTGTGTTTATAAACACACACACATATGCAAACAACACATGCACACACACACGTTGAGTATGAATAGTTCAATGCACCAGTATACTAGATCACTCCAGTATGCAATCTAGATGTCTGGAGGAAGTTGAATGTAAGCAAATTCAGAAGAGGAAAGGTTTTTAAATGCAGCAGCTGACTTGTCAAGGTATACATATTCAGTTTTGAATGGAAACTGGATGATTAAAAAAACAACAAAAAAAAAAACAAAACCCGAGTCACATAGAGTAGAACTAGACTGAAGAAGACCATGGATGAAGTGCAGAGATCAGTGATTTAAGCCTTACATATGAATGATAGCATGTAATTGGGCAAACAACTTATGTCAACATGGGAAAAATAATGATAAAGGCAGTGATTATAATGATTTCTATGATGGCATATATGACTTTATTGTTTGATAAATATATCTTTAATATACATGCATCTAAAAGTGAAGTGAATGAGATAATAACAAAAATCTATACATGGCTTAAATCTTAAATAATATATAAAAATAGCTTTTATAGGGTGAGACTTTAATACAGCGATGGCTATCATTAATCACAGCATTATATATCAACATGGTGAAAAATTTTAGATCTCTCTCTCTATTTCAAATTCTTTTATTTATTTATTTATGTCTTTTGTGAGTGCATGTGATCTAGTGATAAAGGGTATTGCATTCATTGTCTTCCAATTCCCAGACTGAGCAGTGCATTGTATTCTCAAGCAAAACACTTCATCTCACATTGATCTGTGATCACTTTGACATTTGAGAGGTGTAGCACACTATGCACCTATCAATTCGATGGAGGGAGTGAGCTAATGTACAGTATAAACATTTGATCACTATAAACAAGTCATATGTACAGGTTGTTCAGCAAGAAATTACAGAAAACTCATCTGATGTTGAAGAGCTAAGAGAGGAGAGTTTGCTTTTTTTTTTTTTTTTTATTTGGGAATTGTAATTTTTGTACTTTCTAAATACGGTAGAGGTTCACATGTGTAATACAGTGAGTCGAAAAGCTTCAATCAGCTGTGATTACCCAAACAATTAGTAAGATAAAAACTCCCTGTAGAAGTGTTGAAAACTTTAAAGTCAAACAAGGGAAATAACTACAATAAGATTCAGCTGATTGGAACTTTTACATGATATAGAAAACAGAGTGGAGTGGGATCTTGTTTTCAAAGCCAACTAGTGAAATCAAGACATGCTTCAGTCTTACTAGACCTCTTCAGTGATGCATATTCTTCAAAGTTGGTAAGACCAAGAGTCATTATTATAGAACTAGAGGGAATGTAGAGATGTTGGTTATGAATATCAGCAATATATGGCTGATATAGTGTTTTGCATACTAAAATACAAATACAGTAGAGTATCACATATATAATATAGTGAGCTGAAAAACTTCAGACAACAGAGATTATCCATGTAATTAGTAAATAAACACTTCCTCTGGAGGCGATTAAAAATCTAAAAACAATATTTTGGACAACACTGGTAATGCTAATTGGAACTGTCTCTAATGGCTATAACAGCTTCAAAAACAAACAGACAAAAAGTGACAAATACAGAAAATGGCAAATGCACAGAAATCTTCACAGCAAATTTTTACTGATAATTATTTCTTCTTTAGCATTATTCTGAGATGAAAATCTCAGAAGAATAATAACAAGAAAAAAAAAGGGGGAAAAGAAAAAAAAAAGGGGAAAAGAAAAAAAAAATCAGAACAAAATCCATCACATTAGATGAAATTTAGTGGAAATATTTGCAAAGAAATTATGGGGAAGAAAAAAAACTGACCTTATTTATATCCATGTAGTCTGTTGACAGAACTCCTGTTTCTTCACGCAAGGCATAATTCTGAATAATTCTAAAATAAACAACAATAATAAAAGTTAAGTGCATTATTTTGCTGTTGTCATTGTTTTTCTTTATTTTGGGGTTGATCATTTGTTTGTATTAAGCGTTGGGCCTATCACGCAACTCATTTTAACACAGCCACCTGGTTTGTGTTTTAGTGGATGCTACACTGTTACAAGCACTTGGACTAGATCCTTGGTTAGCTCTCCACTGGTCCTTTGCTTGTAGATGTTGAGACTGAGCATAAGTTATATCAAACCCATCAGTCACACCAGTCCTGTCGATTGCATCAATGCCATTAATGGAGTGGAGAACTGCAAAGATCATGGGTATTGGCTTTCCTCCTCTGACCATATACAGTCAGGTTATGAAACCTTTAGCCTCAGCAAAGAATGGAGTTATGCTCACAAGTGTCCTTTTTTTCAAAGTGCAGGGCAATAGGGAAGAATGCCTGCTGTTAATATAGCAGATCTCTGCTCACAGAAACACCAGTTTAGTACAAAAGGGAATTATGTACCAATACAACTAGGTACTAGTGTTACTGTAAGAGTTGTTCTCTCTTCTCAATAATCAGTATCAAAATCTGGATTTATCTAAATATTCATATTTGGACACACACATTTTATATTTGCACTTTTTTTTAATCATGTTACATCCTATATTTTTTTATAACTGTCTTATATTTATTATTCTTATAATTATTATTTTTATTTGTATATGTATACATAGTTAATTAAAAAAAAGGGAGAAAAAAGATAAGAAAAAAACAACAACGCGAGGACATAGTATATGCAAAGTATTAATGAGATGCTCAGAGATGGCAAGAAAGAGTGGTTGTTTTACGTTTCAAGCATAGCTCTTCTTCGGAAACAGGGGACATAGTAAAGTCCAAAAGAAAAAGAAGGAGAAAGAAAAGAATCGCCAAGTCCATGTGTAGTTACATTTTTGAAATGACCAGAAGTAGATGGACAAAGAGAAAGTGCTTTCTGGGACAGGAGAGTGTGAAGAATGGTTGGTATCTGTGTGTATGTGTGGATGTATCGTGGCATGTGTGTGTTTGTGTGTGTGCGATAGCATGTCTGTTAATTTTAAGTACTTAGCTCAAATATATCTATAGCTTTAAGGAGTGCAACATAAACATTGTGTGAGTGTGTGTGTGTATAGTCTTGAATCACAACATGGTTCTAATTACTAAAGTAAGTCATAGGACATCACAGCTTATTGTTTTACAGATTAACTCTCTCACACACACACACACACACACACACACACACACAGAGTTAATGACTGCAATAACAATGACAAAAATCTAACCGTTTCTTCTTCTGAATTTCATCTACTAAATGATTGATGTGATCCTCCATGAATTCTATCTTGTCATTCTTTCTAGCATGAGCCTTCTGAAGTTTGACAATCCTTTCAATAAGAACCTGTTTGTCAACTTCAACTTGCTCAGTGATGACAGGGTATTCCTGTAAAAAAATAACAATAAAAGCAGAGGCTTACAACAGTGTAAGAAAAAGGAAGAATTAAAGAGGAAAAATATTTTGTCTATTTCATAAAGCAGAATACAATTATCAAGATCTATAGCCAAGAGATCCAACTCACAATGAATGACTCCTTTTTAACAAAGTAGGTAAAAAGAGCTAATATATAATTTATTAAGTGTGACAATGATAAATGATTCACTGGATTTCAATGTTGGATTCAATTCCTCTCAGTAACACCACTGAAGTAGAAACAAGTAATCAGCCAAAAGGACTACATACCAATATAAAGTGACAGATATATAGCAGCATGATTCTGATAACATTACTATTCAAAAGCATTGGGAATAAATATTTTTCTTTTCTGCGCCCTTTTAAAGCCTAGCCAGGCTCATGGGCCCGGTTTCCCGGTTTCTATGGCGTATGTGTTCCCCCCAGCTGGACGGGACGCCAGGCCATCGCAGCGTTACTCAAGAAACAGAAAGAAAGAGTGAGAGAAAGTTGGGGCGAAAGAGTACAACATGGGTTGCCACCACCACCTGCCAGAGCCACGTGGAGCTTTAGGTGTTTTCGCTCAATAAACACACACAACACCCGGTCTGGGAATCGAAACCGCGATCCTACGACTACGAGTCCGCTGCCCTAACCACTGGGCCATTGCGCCTCCATTGGGAATAAATAACTGGTTAGAAAACATAGCAGACATGAAGGCGAAGTAACTGCCAATTTGAACTTCAACCGCTTTACCTGGTCTGGGTTGCCATTTCTATGTATCACAGTTGACTGGACATTGTTATCGAGTGTATTTAGAGAGCCATTAGAGCTTGTACGAGAACCAAGACTTGTGCTATCTTTCTCTCCTGTATTTTCATAGTTTTCAAGTTTCCGCCTTGTGAAAGTTAACTGCCTTGTCAAATCCTATTAGAAATGAAAGGAAAAGAAAAATCGAAAGATATTAAAAAAGAAAAAAAAAAAATCAAATAGACAGAGAAAACAAGAAATGGTAATATATATAATTTCTTGTAAAATAAAATTTAAAGTTATCTATTATCAATGCAGATAACAGAGTTGCAACGGCTGAGTTGATAAAGAATTAGCTTTTCAATTAAATTCTAGTAAACAGTTCTCATCATTGGCATTGTAACACACCTAACTATTCTGGTAGAAAAGCAAGTAGAAAACAGAAAAATTCAGGGGTTGAGCATCTATTGATTAGTTCCAGAACAGCCCTAACTGAACAGACATATATATGATCAAGAACATTCTAACCATGAACATGATGTCCTTTTCTCTGGTATTATGTATCTATAGCTACATTATCCAATGTGCCCTTCCTTTTTAAAGCAATAGTAATTTGAAGATAATTTGGTGAGTATGTCTCGAAGATTAAGCAACTACTTGGAAGCCATTCTTGTCTTGTGAATTTAGTTGAAGTTTACAAAGAGTTGTTTTTTTTTCTATTCTTATCACTTCTACCATCCAGAAATAAATTTAAGAATTTGATTAGACAAACTGTCATTGCCATTGTTGTGATCACTATCATCATTATTCAATGTCTATTCTCCATGCTGGCATAGGTTGAACAGTTTGACCAGAACTGGTAAGGCCAAGGCTGCACCAGGTTCCATTGATTGGTCTGGCATGGTTTCTATGGATGGATGCCCTTCCTAACACCAACTACTCAAAAGTACACTCTGTGGAGTGGTTAACATTAGAAAGGCAGCCAACCATAGAAACCATGTCAGATAATCTCAGTCTTCCCCTGCCTGAGTGGCTGTTTCATTTTTAGTTTTTTAATAATAAATTTAATAATTCCAGTTAAATAAAGACTAAACTGACAAAACCAAAATTTGAATTACAGCAGTATAAGTTCCCAAACTGTTACTAACAATTTTAAATCTTTATGCTTTTGCTAACCTAACTGAATCAATGGGGATCTGAAATAATGAATATTTTATAGAAGTTCCTAGCATAAGACATTTGGTAAATAAAGTAAACATTTAAACAGTTGCAAGAATATTATATTGCATAGATTTCAGTATTGTAATTTAGCAACTCATGGCACTATGATGAGGTCCCTGAATGCCAACTTAATTTTCCACCCTAAAAGAAACTCATAAGATGTAAGAAATGCCAATTAAACTTGGCAGATAAGAAGAAAGGAAACTGGCAGAGGATTACTTAAAGAATAAGTGTTAACATTTTTAGGACTAAATACAGAAGAGAAAATATAATTGAAATCAATTTTAATTCAGATTCTAGCTTACTTTAATGTTGTTGGTGTGTTTCCTTTTTAGGGTTCGTATATCATCTTTGGCTTCCTCAAGCTGTACTCCAAGTTCCTCCACTAGATAACAGGGGTAAAAAAAGAAAGAATGTGCTTAACAATGATATTAAAAATTAAGTTTGTCTTAATATTTAGAAATATTTAGATAAAATTACACAGTATAACGTGATTTTTGTCTTTAGATAGCAACTGTTATTTCCTATTTGCTTACTCCTAGAAAGCATGAAAAAATGACTAATATTTCCTTCAAACTTTGCTTTTCTTACATCTGTTCAAACCCCACAAAAATTCCTCTCAACACATGGCTATCATAATCCCCTACTTCTCCTGATCATCATCAGAGATGCACATATTGTCAGCCACTAAGGGACATGCTCAAGTGGTTACGGTCAAGCAACAGACAAGAAAATCAGTGATATTGAGCAGAATATTTGCTATAATGATATTTCTGATTCAGCAACTAAGCACTGAATCTGCTTGAAATGTAATGGAAAATAGGTCAGTTTCAAAACATTGATGCCGAGGTCACTAAAGCAAAGTTTGAATGGAATAATAGTGATTTCCTTTGATTTCTAGATAGAAGCAATAACACTTACTGACCAAGGACAAAAAGAATTTTAGTTGTTACCCAGTATTATTGATTGAGTCTGACATTATTAATATTTTGACTGCTAACATTTGACTAAAAAACTAATAAGCAGACGTCATATTAAAATAACCAAATAATTTCCCTTCCTATTTTCTGGAATGAGTGTTCCAAAGAAGAAATTTCATTAAGCTTGATCGGTCTTTTTTTGCCAAACCGCTTAATTACCGGGAAGTAAACACACCAACATCAGTTGTCAGGCGATGGTGGGGTGACAAACATAAACACACACACAATTATATATACAATGGGCTTCTTTCAGTTTCTGTCTACCAAATCCACTCACAAGGCTTTGGTCAGCCCAAGACTATAATAGAAGACACTTGCCCAAAGTGCCATGCAGTGGGACTGAGCCCTGAACCATGTGGCTGGAAGCAAACTTCTTACCACACAGACAAGCCTGTGCCTATATATATATATATATATATATATATATATATATATATATATATATATATACATACACACACAACACCTCATTTCATGTGTATATCACGAAGATGGTGACAATGTGCAGGCAAATGGCCAGATGGATTCTGAAAATTTTCGAAACAAAGGACCAAGAAACTATGCTGGTTCTGTGGACGACATTTGCACTCAGCCATCTGGACTACTGTTCTCAACTACGGTCACACAACAGTGTCAAATTAATAGTGAAACTTGAGGTACTTTACCAGTGCTGTACCAAGAAGATTTCATCAATGGAACAGTTGAGCAACTGGGTGAGAGTGAAAGACCTATGACTCTACTCCTTGGTGCAAAGATGGGAGAGATATGCAGTGATATACATATGGAAGATCCTGGAGGGGTTGGCACCAAACTTTGGCACTGAGAGCTATACCAGTCCCAAACTGGACATCACTGCACTGTTCCAAAGATCTCAGTTATCCTGTCTAGAGGGAGGACCATGTACTGCAATTACTTGGGATTCAATGGCCCACAGCTATTTAATACCATGCTGAAACATCTGAGAGATGTACATGGAGCAGGGGTAGATGTTTTCAAGAAATAGCTTGACCTCCTGCTGTCCAAGGTCCCAGATGAGCCAACATCAAGGCAAGAAACTCAAAACAGGGAAGCAATGTTGAACTCTCTCTTGCACTACTTCATTAAAAGCCAATCGCATACGAATGGTCACTGAAAAGATGATAAGACTGGCAGTACCCCAGCATGGCCATAGCGTTTGGGCTAAAATGCACAAAAGAATAAAAGAATACACGCACACGTTTGTGTATATATAACAGCAGTTAAAACTCTGCTTTACATATTGAGTACCTTTTCTTTGTGTGTGTGTGAGATCATTTCTACAGTTACTTTTCCATGCTTGCATGTGTCTGCCGGAATTTATTGAGGCAGATTTTTACTGAAGATTGGAAAGGAATCTTTCAAAAGTATAACAAGTACAATTAGTTGAAAATCTCCACAAACTACATAGCTCTAATGCCTACAGAAACTAAATAGACCATCCTAAATTAAAAAGAAAACAAATTACACAAAAAAAAAATTCTTCAAGAAAGAAAATAAAAACTCACCTGATTTACTTTTATCTACTAGTTGTGTTGTAAGAGTAGTTGTTTCTTCCTGCCGTTTTTGTGTTTCTTCCTCCAAACTTTTATGCTAGGAAAGAACAAACCAAGTATGTTTTAGAAAGTTGTGTCACATGTTTTTTAAATGGCTTAGTCAGAATGTGGTGGTGGTGCAGCACCTATGCTCCCTTATAGGGCATCTATAACTTGTGGGTATAAAGCTGTGAGTTCACTACATCTGAGACTTGGGCCAAATGCTTGCAACGGAATGGACACAGCTAAAGATACCAACTTTGCTTTTTATCCTTTCAGGGTTGATAAAATGAGTACCAGTTGGTACTCATTTTGGCAATGAGAGCTATACCAGTCCCCAAACTGGACATCACTATACTGTTCCAAAGGTTCCAGCTATTCTGTCTAGAGGGAGGACCATGTACTGCAATTAGTTGGGATTCAATGGCCCACAGCTATTTAATACCTTGCCAAAACATCAGAGAGATGTACATGGAGTAGGGGTATATGTTTTCAAGAAACAGACAAGCAAATCTCTGATATTGAGCAGAATATTTGCTATAATGATATTTCTGATTCAGCAATTTAGCACTGAATCTGCTTGAAATATAATGGAAAATAGGTCAGTTTTAAAACATTGATGTCCAGGTCACAAAAGTAAAATTTGAAGGGAATAATAGTGATTTCCTTTGATTTCTAGATAGAAGCAATAATACTTACTGACCAAGAACAAAAAGAATTTTAATTGTTACCCAGTATTATTGATTGAGTCTGACATTATTAATATTTTAGCTGCTAACATTTGACTAAAAAAAACTAATAAGTAGACGTCAATATTAAGACCATCTCAAAGGTGGCAAGCTGGCAGAATCGTTAGCAGAATCGTTAGCAGAATCAGGCAAAATGCTTAGCAGCATTTCGTCCATCTTCATGTTCTTATTTCAAATTCTGTCAGGGCCGACTTGTACTTTCACCCTTTCAGGGTCGATAAAATATGTACCAGTTGTGCACTGGGGTGAGGTAATCGACATTCCCTTCTCCCCAAATTATTGGCCATATGCCGAAATTGGAAACCTACATTAGTAGCATCCATTCTAACACACTCATAGGATTTATACATTGCTTACATATCTTTAGGTTGAACCAAACAATACTTCTATCACAGCCATCTTTGAATCAACCTGACATTTCCAATTCATTTGACTAAAATTTTTAAAGGCAGTCCCCCAGTCTAATGAATGAAACCAGTAAAAGAATAAAAGAAAACACACACACAAAACCTATTTGTATACGTGGAGCCCCCTTGAGGCAGTACAAGGACCAACTCAAATCAACCTTGAAAAGCACCAACATCGACCCTGCACACTGGGAGGATATCTCGGCAAACAGACCCCTCTGGAGACACACCATCAAAACGGGTTCAGCGGACTTCGAGAAAGCCTGAGTCGCAAGAGCTGAACTCAAGAGATGGGAGAGAAAGCAGCGCCTTCTCCTTCCCAAACCAACCCCTTCTATCCCTTGTCCACAATGTCCCCGTATGTTTCATGTAACCCTTGGATTGCGGAGCCATCTGCGGTTCAAACACCCAGGAAAATGAACTGGATTGCAAGCTCGGAAACATGAGACGCAGCCAACTACTATTGATTAGTATTCATTTATCATATATATTTGTGAATATATGTTGCTATTTGGGATGCCAACAACCATACAATCCCCTAAAGTATTTTTTTGTATGCCTTGGAACACACTATTTATATACAGAAAAAAAGTGTGATTCAGGTATGTCTTATTTTTGTTACATTTTTAATCTACTAATTAACACAACTATCACTTAACCAATGATATACACCAACAAAAGTTTTAATTAAATTCTTCTTAGATGTCTTAGTTAAGCATTTTTCATTTTCAAATTTTAAATGTCTATACCAACCATCTCAACTACATCAATTACACCCCACTTTGTACCAAGACACTCAGTAATACATATTTTTAAATATCAGATTCATGGATCAGCTGTCTTGCCTACACCAATTATCTATCTAGTCCAGGCAACATGATGGGTAAGATAGGGCAGGTGGGGGAAAGAGAGAGAGTATGTGTATGTGATAGATGAGAGAAATAAAGTGAGAAGAAAGGGTGGTTGGTGGAGACTTAATCAGAACATAATTGGTGAGAGAGATTCAAAAATAGATACAAATCTCTCGTGATCACAGTTTTTACCTTTGTTTTGCCTAATTTGCATGGATTGGGTGAGCCTTCTCCAGTCCAGCAGCTCTCCTCTTATTGTGGTCCTGGTCATCTTCTTTCCGAGGTTCAGCCTCTTGCGATCAGTCATCAGTACTTCGTTCCATATCTTACTTGGTCTCCTGCTTTCACAGATTCTATCCACTTAGAGTGTTCCACACTTTATACAACTGGCATCTTCCATACCATTTACACACACGCATACACATACATACGAAAATCTACTGCATAAAGATTCAAAAGTATTTACCAATTCTTGGCACTTTGTTTCTGATTCTTCAAGTTTAACCTTGATAACATTTAACTCTTCCTCTAACGAAAGCACCTATTAATAAAGAAAATGGATGAAAATTCTTCAGTAAGGTTTCCTGGAGACATTGGCAAATATTTGACATGAAAAATATTGGAAAAGTGTTTGCATCTGCATGTTGTACAAGTGACCCTTTTTTTTAAAAAAAAAACCCTTTTGGAGTTTATCAATATTTATTTAACAAGAGTTGATGGAATAGTAGAACATAAGACTTGATATTTTACAAAATTTGTAATACACCAAGATGGTCTTTTACTTTTGCATGATTTTGTTATGAGGACTGTACTTTTAACTTTTCTCAAAATTTCCAAGGCAGATTTGGGAAAAGAAGGAAACAAAAAAAAAGAATTATGACTTAACCCTTTAGTATTCAGATTACTTTGTCAAATATAATGCTTATTTATTAACATTGTTTTGAATTAATCATGCTTTATCTCATAGCTTTGATATTTCAATGATGTGATTATTAATTTTTAGACAGGCATTGTAGGGTTGGTACTAGAGGCCAGATCTGGCTGATTTCAACATAAAACAGGTAGAATATTTTGGCCGGATATAGCCAGTTTAAATGCTAAAAGATTAAGGGTTATTGTCAGATCAAAGACATAGTCCAGACACTTACAACAGAGTGGACTCCTCAATAGAAACCCTAATTCCAGATCATCATCATCATCGTTTAACGTCCACTTTCCATGCTAGCATGGGTTGGACGATTTGAATGAGGATTGGTGAACCAGATGGCTACACCAGGCTCCAATCTGATTTGGCAGAGTTTCTACGGCTGGATGCCCTTCCTAACACCAACCACTCCAAGAGTGTAGTGGGTGCTTTTACGTGCCACAGGCACGAAGGCCAGTCAGGCGGTACTGGCAACAGCCATGCTCGAAATGGTGTATTTTACGTGCTACCTGCACAGGAGCCAGTCCAGCGGCACTGGCAACAATCTCGCTCGAATGTCTTTTCACATGCCACTGGCACAAGTGCCAGGAAGGCGATGCTGGTAACGATCACACTCAAATGGTGCTATTTACGTGCCACTGGCATGGAAGCTAAAACATATGATAGATTAATATAACATATTTCTAATCCATCTAGCTATAAATAAATACAATGAGGAAGGTACAATTCCTTTGTAAGTAGGCGCACTTTATAATTGATGAATGTTTCCTTAACATACAATATTGAGTACAAATTCGTTGGCTTAAACAGCAAGGAATTGGCTTCCTATCTAATGACAGAAACAGCTGACTATTTTAATAACTAAAAAACTGGGATAAGCTATCCAATAATTAGCAACGTCTTCCATTAACCAAAGAAAGGAATAAATTATGCTATAGCGTGCCTTCTTCCTGAGAAGGACTCAATATAATAAAAAGTAAAAATACAGAATTCTATTTTAGAAAGAAGTTTTACCTAGCAAATCTATTCTTTATAATTTCAATGAAAAGTAGTTTTTATACAACTGTAATTGTGCAGATGCTTAATGACTAATAAATATATTGCAGAACAAATCTGTAAAGATAAATATAGCCTCTCTACTCTATTCAGTGACGCATGAAACTGGTTATAGTAAAATGTCATGATGCAATTAGGAAACACAAAAACAGTGATGCAGTGGCTTTGCTACCTATTCTGGCACCTAATTTACAACTTACTCTTGAAACAGATGTCTGTACATCACCAATAGGTACTGTTTATTGCAAAATGGACACACAATTTGTTTTTGTTCACATAGATTAAATGATTTTGGAAAGAAATGACCCATTGTAGAATTAGAAGCTCTTTGCAATAGTGAAATCAATTGAAAAATGCAACAATATCCTATGGAGATAAAAAATTGAAATAGGTTACAGATCAATAAACAGTCAATCTATGACAGTCAACCTAAATCTGTTATCAAAAATACTAAACTGTGTCACTGAAGGCTGCAGCCTTCTCATACAAAATACAAAACTGACTAGGAAGACAGGATTTGACTATAGTTGCTTTAAATGGAATTTCCTCAATTGCTAAAGACAATGAATTGATGCCAAATGGACAGATAAATAAAACAAAGAATATTCACAAAGAGACAAGATAGGCAGGTTTAAATAGACAAATTGCTTATTTGAAAAGGTTCATACAGATTTGATTGTAATGACCTATTAAGACAATGTGCTACAGAAAGAATAGTATGTCCGATATATGTATGTAAGGGTGAAAGCTAACTTTATCGAAATTACAACTGGCCAGCTTATACTATCAGTAAAAACTTTGATATTGTAGGTTGAAAATCAATTACTAAAATGGAAAAGTCTTACATTTGACTGTATTTGATGAGTTTATGCGACAACCTTTCACATTTGCCTTAAGGAAAGCAAATGATATTGGAAATTTACAATAGTTTGACATTTGTCTAAGTGAAATTGGCAAAGTCATTAATAGGTTGTCCAGGCTATTGTTTCCATCATCATCATCATCTCCAACACCATTTAACATTGTTTTCTATGCTGGTATGGGTTGGATGGTCTAACCAGAGCTAGCAAACAAGAGAGCTGCACCAAGTTACAAACTGATTTGGCCTAGTTTCAATGGCTGGGTGCCCTTCCTAATGCCAACCACTTTATAGAGTGTCTGGATGCTTTTTACATGATGCCACCACAGGTGCTTTAATGTGGCATCAGCAAAGATGTTATTGCATGGTGCTGGCATGAGAGCTTCTTATGTGGTGCTAACATGGGTGTTTTTTACATGGCACCAATTTGTTCTGTGTATATTCTTGCAGTTCATAATTTTAGAGTCAACAAAATTGTTTTACCCCACTTCCAGCCTCCTCCTTTTTCATAATTTCAGGCCACTATTTTCCATTGCAATAACTGGTAGCTGTATTTCCCAGACTTAAGAGAAATAAGGTCAATTTATTATTTTAAAAGTCTAGGAGGTTTTTCAACTAGATAATGAATTTATGAAAGGCTTCTGTAGAATCATGCTTTAACAGACAGATTGATTCTTACTGGTGACAAAGCTGAACATAGTATCTTCTGAAAAGTTAAAATTGGCGTAATTTGTAATTTCAAAGAATCAATATCTATTTCACATGTAAGCATTGTTGACTCACAAAGACATTTTATATCCTTTTAATAATAAATAGGAGGTTGGTGGTACTAACAATAAGAATGTATAATACAATTTTTGTGCTTGGAAAGCAACTGTTATTTCTTATTTGCTTGTCCCTAGAAAGAATGGAAAATGGCTAATATTTCCTTCAAGCTTTGCTTCTTTTTTACATTCATTCAAGCCCCAAAGAATCCCTCTTAACACATAACTATCATCTCACCCACTATTTCTGCTCATCATCAGAGATGCACATATTGTCAGCCACTAAGAGACATGCTCAAGTGGTTATGGTCAAGCAACTGACAAGCAAATCTGTGATATTGAGCAGGATATTTGCTATAACGATATTTCTGATTCAGCAACTCAGCACTGGATCTGCTTGAAATGTAATGGAAAATAGGTCAGTTTCAAAACATTGATGTCCAGGTCACAAAAGCAAAGTCTGAATGGAATAATAGTGATTTCCTTTGATTTCTAGATAGATGGAAATAGAAAATAACACTTACTGACCAAAGACAGAAAAAAATAAAATTTTGTTATACAGCATCAGATGTAGTGTGCAAGAGAGAAGACTGCACTGGTATGGCCATATAATGCATATGAATGAAGGCAGTTGCATCAAGAGGAGCCGATCTCTAATTGTAGATGGAACATATGGAAGGGTAGACCCAGGAAGACGTGGTACAAAGTGGTGAGGAAGGATCTACCAATGTTGGGACTCACAGAGGGAATGACAGGGGGCCGAGACTTCTGGCAGTTTGTCATGCTTGAAAAGACATGCCAAGCTAAGTAAAAGCATGGTTGCCTTTGCATCCAGGCTTGTCCCTTACAACCCTCTCCAGCTGAGCATCTCTAATCTTGCTGGCTCATAAGTACTGGTGCCACGTAAAAAGCACCTGTGCTGGTGCTGTGTAAAAGCACCCAGTACACTCTGTAAAGTAGTTGGCATTAGGAAGGGCATCCAGCCATAAAAATCATGCCAAAACAGACATGGAACCTGAACAGCCCTTCAGCTGATCAGTTTCTGTCAAACCGTCCAGTCCATGCCAACATGGAAAATAGACATTAAATGATAAGGTAATGTTAGAATATCCAATACTGTATTCCTTCCTTGAACTATATATATGTATACTTTATTCAAAAGCCATTAAAAGAGATTGTAAGTCAATGAAAACTAACCAAATTTTCTCCAAAAAAAAAAAATCTAGTGTCTGTAGTTTGAGTGCTAGCTTTTGTATGTTCCTTATTTAAATCAAGAGGTTTGCACACACAACAATTATTAGATTATTACAGTAAGAACTCAAGGGAGGAAAGTTATTCACTGCTATTGAGCATCAGTCTAGCCGGTTGCTAATTTGTGCTCTGAATTCAGATCTTGTCAAATTGCAATATTCCACAAAGTCAGTGAAATAAATAAACAGAAATAAAGTGAATCAGGAATTTGAAACCTTGACCCATATCAAAGTAAATCTAATGTGAGAGTCACTAACAAGAGATTGAATAGCCAATATAATGCAATAGCAAGGAAAAAACAAAACAAGCTTACTTTATTATTCACAGTGATGTTTTCAGACTGCAGATGAGCATTCTTTGCACTCAAATTAGCAGTCAATTCCAGTAGCTCAGATTCCCGCACCTTACACGATTCAATATCTGTTTTTATGTCAGTGAACTGCTGACTCTGTTCTGAAAGTTTATCCTGCATTGCAGATAATTCCTCTTGATTTCTGTAAAATATGATGAAGATTGCAAAACCAAATTAAAATATATTTACAAACACATACATATATATGTATATATATATATATATATATATATATATATATATATATATATATATATATATATATATACACACACACACAAATTGGACAAGTGCATATTTGAAAGACCAATGTATATTGATCAGCTAACTCAGGGTGGTAATTGAAATGATTTCAAATGTTCCGCTATTTATTATTTGACCTAAAGTTTGATATCTTACTTGCAAGCTAATATGTTTGAGATATTTAAAAGATTAAACGTCAAAAGCAATGGCTTTGACACACCAAATTATGTTAGCATTTCCTTCACCATGAAGATATGGTGATGGAGCAGATTGTCTACCCTTAAGACAATGCAAATAAAGTTCCCAGTCCCCAAGATCTGGAAATGCATTTCAAATTTCAATAAACATGAATTGAGAAAAAAACCAAACAAAAAATGGAAGTATTCGTCATATAGCTTCAATGAAATGAATAAGAAACAATTATCGCATTTCTACAAAAGGCAAACCTCCCCCACTATATATATCATATAAGCCTTTCTATTATAGGCACAAGGTTTGAAACTTGGGGGAGGGGACTAGTCGATTACATTGACCCCTGTGTTTCACTGGTACTTAATTTATCAACCCCAAAAGGATGAAAGGCAAAGTCGACCTTAGGGGAATTTAAACTCACAATGTAGCAACAGGTGAAATACCGCTAAGCATTTCATCCAGGAGGTTAACAATTCTCCCAGTTCACCAACATATACATACCATATAATGAAAGATAAATAAAATGAATGTTTTGTTCTAGTAAAGGAAGATTCAAAGTAAATCATTTGATTTCCAGAACACCATCATTCACCCACCCACATTTCATTGCAAAAAAATGTCAGAGATAAACTGCATACAAATTATTGCTGAATGTTAAGGTTAAACTAATAGCAAAATGTTATTTTAATAATATAGATTTGTTCTTGAGTTCTAATACTGAAAATGTGACTATTTCAATTTAAACTTATTTGGATATAGAGTAAACATTTGCATGAAGGTGGTGCTATACTCTATTTCTGAATGAAGAGTTAATGTCTCATCAGATGAGGTGAAGCAGCTCTGTAAGTAATATATTTTTGCTTAATGGCATAAGGTTAGAGCATTAACTGTACATAATGAAAACATTACCAATTTGATTTAATGGGGATGACTGATATTAAGGTATCTATAATATATTACTAAAAACCTGATTCGTTCAATCAATCTTATTTATGGGAACAACTTAATTATTATATGATGAGTTTAACAAATTGAAATAGAGAAATGAAGTAAATCTGTTAATTTACCATTGTTATTCAATTTGATTATAATAATTTGTTTAATATAAAGTTTTAATAGAACTCATATTCTTAGTATTTGAACAGTCTTAAACATCAAATAATTGATATAAGTTGAAGGCAGTATATTGCATTATAGTAATAGTATATGTGCAGTATCATTGAGTCATAATAGATAGCTTGCATGTACCATAAAAACCCATGTAATTTATGCACTTTTTTACACAAAAATAAAAATAAATTTTAGGGGGTTGCGTAAATTATATGAGTAGATCGTTTCCAGAATTTCTTTGGAAATATTTTAGTTGAAAAAAGGCATACAAAATGTAAACATTTGTACCAGAAGTTGACTCATTTATTGTCAGAATAGGTTTTTACAGAAGAAAATAATGGCTTAAACATAATGAAGTTGACTTTTATTTATGCTGGACAGTATAATGCTTACTTTTTCTGTATAATTTTACTAAGACCATTAAATGATTAACTACTTTTTGAAGTCTGATGTTTATGCTGGTAAACATTGTCTGGGCCATATTTTACATTGCTTGGAGCACCATTGACATACATAATGATATGGATATTCCTGACTGAAAAAAATATAATGATATGGATAATCTTGATCGTATGTTTCTATTTTTGTCTGTTTATTATTAGGCACAGTTTTAAGTTTGCCGTACTGTTTACGCCAATTTTGAACATTGGCTTCATTAAGATTACAATGCCTTCCAGCAGCTGTCACGTTCAAATGCATATTCAACATATTTAATTTCTCCTTTGCAGTAAACGATTCATAAGTTCTGCCCATACTGACAATAATGGTAATGACAAATTTTTAAGTTTGCATGACATTTTATAAGTGTAAAAGGGATTAAAATTTCAATATTCCATATCAAAGGTTCCAACAAGAATAGGCGAAAAAAATTCTGTTTACATAATCAGTTTTATCAGTCACCTTCCTCTGTTGGTTGAGTAAAATGTCATCCAATCTGATGTTCATTGGTAATTAAACTTAATTTGCAACACCTGTGCGTATTTATCAGCTTTGTTTTTGTTGGTAATTCTTATCAACAATTTTTCCTGTGATCATGATTTGAGAAGACATACAGCAGTATGCTAAAGATCGGACATAATCTCTTGTGGGCAAGAAATGTAAAATAAAGTTTATTATAAACACAAACACTTTGTAATTTAATAGCTTTCAATGTGATACCTGTTAAACAGAAATTATTTTTATTTGATGAAAATTTCATAAAATCTAACCATAAGTAAGTGAAATTATTCTAAATACAACTAAATTGAAAACCATTTTCCCCTGGCTATATTGGCAATTCTGAAAACTTTTGGGTGCGAATTTTAAATGAGTAGAAGCTTTTTTTAACAAATTTTATCCTGAAAATCATCTGCATAAATTACACAGGTGTGCAAATTACATGGGTTTTTACAGTATTTAACATGGTCCTTAAACAGAAGGACATGTAGAATATGCTACTTTTGTTATAAGGAAGCAACAACAGGCACTAAACATACACATATACTATGTATATACAAGACAAATTATGTTTGTAAGTATGTATACATGTAAGTGATGGACAGTTAGACAAATAGAGAAAGAAACAGTAATTTTTTTTTTTTTTTACATACTGGTCATAACTGCTTTTAATATCTTGTAATTCCAGAAGTTTTGTCTTCAATTCTTTTATTCTTGCCTTCTGGTTTTGAAGAACATCTTTAAACTTTGATAGCGTGTCTTCTTTGTCTCTGCATTCATCTTCCAAACATATAATCTAGTAAATAGATTGAAGAAGAAACAGTTTAGGAAATATTCATTTTGATACAGAATCTACAGAAATCATATCCTGTTAGCATTATTTTGTTGCAATATTTATAGACTTTTCAATTTTTCTGTAATAAACAGTTTTACCTCTATTTTCCTCTATAATTTGAAATCTTTTCTCTTTGACTGGTTTCAGTCATTGAATTGCGACTAAGCTCAGGACACTGCCTTGATGAGTTTAGTCAAAAAGAATCAACATAAGTACTTTAATTTTTGAAGTCTGGTAATTATTCCATTGTGCCAAACTTCTAAGTTACAGGGAGAAATAAACCAACATTGGTTGTCAAATGCAGGGAAGGGAGACAAACACACACACGACAGGGTTCCACACAGTTCCTGCTTAGCAAGTTCACTCACAAGGCATTGGTCAGCCCAGGGTTATAGTAGACAATTGCCCAATGTGCCATGCAGTGGGATTGAACCCAAAACCACATGGTTGCAAAGCGAGTTTCTTAACCACACAGTCAAGTGTGTGCTTGTTCACAAAAATTATAAGGACAGAAATGTTTGACCCATTTGCTCATCTAGATGCCGGTCATTGACAAGGAAGAAATAAAAGCAGACCAACCAATGTATCTTGATTAGAAATATAATACATCATTATCATTGTATAAGTTATCCAGTAATTTAATAACAACCTTGTTGAACTTAAAGAATTTATAACAGAAAGATTTACAAGACTATATTTTCCCAGTATAGTAGTTGTTATCAAAGCCTATTTATATCTTGGGTGATAAATAGCTGCAAGTAGATTTCTAAGGACAGGTCTTTACACATAAGTCACTTAAAAATATCTTAGCAAATAATCCCAGTTAAATGAAATCTTGAAGTAAACATTTGATTTGCAGTTCAGTGTAGGCAGCTTTGCAAGATTCATGTATTGAAGCATATTCTGTTGTGTCTAGGGAGAGTCATTCTCTTTTAGTGCCTTATAATTTTAACACACTCACCGGTAAAATTTCCACTCATTTACTTCTTTTATCTTTTACTTGTTTCAGTCATTTGACTGCGGCCATGCTGGAGCACCGCCTGTAGTCGAGCTAATCGACCCCAGGACTTATTCTTTGTAAGCCTAGTACTTATTCTATCGGTCTCTTATTGCCGAACCGCTAAGTTACGGGGGTCGTGAACACACCAGCATCGGTTGTCAAGCGATGTTGGGGGGACAAACACAAACACACACACACACATACACATATATATATATATACATATATATACGACGGCCTTCTTTCAGTTTCCGTCTGCCAAATCCACTCACAAGGCTTTGGTCGGCCTGAGGCTATAGTAGAAGACACTTGCCTAAGGTGTCACGCAGTAGGACTGAACCCGGAACCATGTGGTTGGTAAGAAAGCTACTTACTACACAGCCACTCCTGCGCCAATTTTTATTGCATCTTGCAACCTTTTCAATAGTTGTTGAGAGTCAACAACTATTGAAAAGTTTGCAAGACACAATGAAAATTTTAGAAAAATAAATAAATAAATCAGTGGAAATTTTACCGGTGAGTGTGTTAAATAATAAGGCACTAAAAGAGAATGACCCTCCCCAGACATTTCACAAATTGTTATCATCATTTGACATCTGTTTTCCATGCTGGCATGGGTTGGACGGTTTGACAAGATCCAGTGAACTGCAGGGTTGTGGCATGCTCCAATGTCAGCTTTGGCAGGGTTTCAACATTTGGATGCCATTCCTAATGCCAACCACATTACAGTGTGTACTGCATATTTCTTTTTGTGCCACCAGCACTAGTGAGATCACCAAGTAACTTGCAAGACAACAAAAGAACAGTAAAAAAAGGAAAAGGAAAAAGCTCCCTTTTGACTAAATGGGGGTGAGGGTAGCATCTGAGATAGAAAGGGCGGATGGTTCTATGCTGGGTGTTGAGGGGCTGAAGAGTGATGGGGAAACAAGTCTATAGACAAGATACAAGATTATTCCACATTATATAAATCAGTGGGGAGGAGTAAATGGAGAGAAGATAGAGATGGTGGTGACAAGATCAAAAATTGTTCAAGTAGGCTGACATTGGCTTCATGAAATTATTTTTAGTCTTCAAAAGTTGATAAGCTTGCTGACTGTCTTCAGTAAAATATGTTTATCTCAATGTCATGAGATAGCACAGAATTAGAGTAATTAGACAAAATAAGAGACACAGAACCAGTTTATTTATTCATTTACTACTACACAGCAGTCTTTTATCTCTACTAGTATTGGTTATAATGGATTTTGCAAATAAGGACAATTGTTTATAACTGCTAAATAGGAATCTGTAAAATATTTCACACTGCTTCCTTCATTTAGCTTACAAGAGCAGGCGAAAAAGTACATAAGCTGACTATGAAGGAGTGATGTGAGAGCTGTAAAATCTTGCATGCATTAATTTCAACTCATCTTATTAATAACTAGATTGTTTCTTTCCAGATTAACTGACATCTGACTGTTCAAAGAAACTCATAACAAATTCTCTTGAAAATGGACAAAATTTGGCATCATGATGTTATCAAGTACCTTCAGGAAAAGGGTTTAGCTCCCAAGCACATTCATACTGACATGGTCACTACATTAGGGGATGATGCTCCAATTTATCAACAGTGCAAAAGTGGGGGAGCTGAATTTAGGAGGGAAAGGGAGAGTCTTGAAGATGACCCAAGGTCTGAAAGTCCTACAACAGCCACTGCCAAGGAAAAACTTTTCAGCCAACCCTAAAAAATATCAAAGATGGATTTGATATGGTAAACTATCTCAGAAGTTCTTACAATAGGTGCTTCTCCAGGGGTGCTGGAATTGGATAAAGGATCTCAGTAGTGAAAAAATTGCATTTATTGTTATAGCTTTTGAAATATATTGTGTTATGGTCTCATATAATGTTTATGGATAGTGCGATTTATACACTTGCTTCCCAAATGTGTGGTTTTTGTATTCTGTCCCGATGCTCAATACCTTTGGCAAATGGCAAATGTCCTGGGCTGACCAAAACCTTATTAGTAGATTTGGTAAATGGAAACTGAAAGAAGCCTGTTGTGTGTGTGTGTGTGTGTGTGTGTGTGTGTGTGTGTGTGTGTGTGTGTGTGTGTGTGTGTGTGTGTGTGTGTGTGTGTGTGTGTGTGTGTGTGTGTGTGTGTGTGTGTGTGTGTGTGTGTGTGTGTGTGTGTGTGTGTGTGTGTGTGTGTGTGTGTGTGTGTGTGTGTGTGTGTGTGTGTGTGTGTGTGTGTGTGTGTGTGTGTGTGTGTGTGTGTGTGTGTGTGTGTGTGTGTGTGTGTGTGTGTGTGTGTCCTTGCCTAAACATTGCATGATGGTTGTAAATGAGCATCACCATCATACAAGTGAAGTTGTTTGTTTCAAGTCTTCTGTGAGAAACATGTTTAGCTACAGAGAAATTTTACCTTGTTTGAAAACAGGTAAGGGTTGGCAACAGAGAGGAGCATCCAACCATAGAAAATCTGTCTTGTTGACTTCCATCTGAACCATGCAAGCATGGGAAAGTGGTCGTTAAAATGATGATGATGATAATCACAACAACGATGGCGACATTGTCAATGATAATGAGGTATAGAATCAAGGTAGTGAACTGAAAAATTTTGGTAATCATTGGTCTGCTGTGTGTGTAATGGTAAAGTAGTAAATTCTAAGTCCATGACGAACTTGTATTTCAAGTTCTTCAGGAGGTGCTGGGAAATTAAATTTCACCTGCTTTTGTATTGAGATGTATCTTGGATATCAAGTGGAATGACCAAGTCACCAACACTGAAGTTCTCAACCATGCCAAGACACCCAGCACATTCACCCTGCTCCAGCAGCGCTGTGTGCACTGGCTTGGTTATGTATATCGTATGCTGGACGGGAAGACCCCAAAAGACTTCCTGTATAGGAAATTGGTCACCAGCACAAGAGCATGAGGATGACCTCATCTTCATTTCAAGGATGTCTGCAAGAGAGATATGGTCAATAGATCTGGATGTCCTGAGATGGGAGGAAGTCACAAAATGATTGTGCATGCTGGAGACAAATACTGCACAAGGGGATGGAGTGAGGGGATAAGAAACCGGAATTTGCCACCAAAGAAAATTGTGCTCAAAGAAAGGAAAAGTCAGCAGCATCGTTAGGGAGTTTCTTCAAATGCAGTTGCTGCATGTGAGACTGCCACACCTGTGTGGGCCCATAAAGCCCCAGCTGATGCTGCACCACCATCAGCAGCTGATACAAATTCCCCAGGCACAGATCCATGGTCTCTCAAGACCAACAGATGCCTATCTATCCCTAAATACCACTACAGTAGATTTAAAGAGGAGTGATGTCCAAATTCTACTTCACATCAAACAGGGGCACTGGACTAATAAAAAGCTAGGGAAGACTTTATTTGATAATGCCTCGACAAAAATCACTTGAGTGTTCATAGTAGATGATGAGAATAGTTGATTTTGATGGAACATTTCTTTTACTTGTTTCAGTCATTGGACTGTGGCCATGCTAGAGCACAACTTAAAGGCTTTAGTTGAACCAATCAACCTCGGTACTTATTTTCAAGTCTGGTGCTTATTCTATTAGCCTCTTTTGCCAAATTGCTAAGTTACAGGGATGTAAACAAACCAACACCAGTTGTCAAATGGTGATAGGGGACAAATACAAAAATATACACATTTAGATATATACACACACACATATACACATATATGACAGGCTTCTTTGAGTTTCCATCCATCAAATCCACTCAGAAGGCTTTGGTCAAACCTAGTTTGTAGTAGTAGAAGACACTTGCCCAAGGTGCCACACAATGGGACTGAACACAAAACCACATGGTTGGGAAACAAGCTTTTTAACCACACAGCTACATTGATAAACATATAGATAAATGTTATAAACTATAAAAATACATGATGTTATTGAGGCTTTTTTTTTTTATTAGCAACATCAAAAGATTTTAATAGTGTAAGGGTGAACAGAGGGTCTATCAGTTGATACTTTTCTCCTGTGTTTTGGTTTCTATTTTCGCTTAAATCCTAGTCTGTAATTATTGCAATATCTACAATTGACAGTTTTCATTGTCAACTATGTATGATTCAACTAGGTCAGCATTTGATCAGACGAAAATAGTTCATAAACATACATGGAAATAAATAGAAAAGACTAATGGGAACATGACAGAAGACAATGACATGAGAGTGTGGAGAAAGAGGAGATATATAGAGGGGAAGGGAAGGTAAAGAGAAGGAGAGAAAATTGGTGGGAGATTGGCTAGAAAGAGATAGGAAAGTAGAGACTGAAAGGGTCAAGAAAGGGAGAGTGAAGGTCAAGAAAGGGAGACAAGAGGAAAGAGTGAAAATAGGAAGGGAGGAGAAGGCAAAAATAGAAGAAAAAAATAGAGTGATTGAAAGAGGAACTATGATTAGAGAGAGAGAGAGAGTGGGAAGGGAGAATTGCTAGTTTGTGACAATTAATGAAGCAAACACACACACACATATAGATGCGTATATATGTGAGGACGCATGGCCTAGTAGTTAGGATGTTGCACTCACAATTGTAAAATCGTGGTTTCAAATCCTAGATTGGGTGGTGTGTTGTGTTCTTGAGCAAAATACTTCATCTCATGTTGCTCTGTGATCACTTGAACACCTGGTGTGTGGTACACCTGGTGTGTGGTACACCTGGTGTGTGGTACACCTGGTGTGTGGTACACCTGGTGTGTGGTACACCTGTTCAGGCAACATCAATTTGAAGGAGGGAGTGAGCTAATGTATAGCACATACATTCAATCATTATAAACAAATTACTTGTGCAGGTCATTCAGCATGCTGAACAATAATATGTCATCTTCGACGGGAGAGTCCATCATGTGTGTGTGTGTGTGTGAGTGTGTGTGTGTGTGTGTGTGTGTATATCATCATCATCATCGTTCAACATCCGCTTTCCATGCTAGCATGGGTTGGATGATTTGACTGAGGACTGGCAAGCCAGAAGGGTGCACCAGGCTCCAATTTGATCTGGCAGAGTTTCTACAGCTGGATGCCCTTCCTAACACCAACCACTTCGAGAGTGTAGTGGGTGCTTTTACGTGCCACCGACACGAGGGCCAGTCACACGGTACTGGCAATGGCCACGCTCAAACAGGTGTTTTTTATGTGCCACCTGCACGGGAGCCAGTCCAGTGGCACTGGCAACGACCTTGCTCGAATGATTTTCTAACGTGCCACCAGTACAAGTGCTAGAAGGCAACGCTGGTAATGATTACGCTCAAATGGTGCTATTTACGGGCCACTAGCACGGAAGCCAGACAGCTGCTCTGGCAATGAACACACACACACACACACACACATATAGATATAGGAACCTGGCAGGCGTGAAGTGGATTCGATCCACTTTACCCATATTTGAATAGCTAGGCCGAAGCGGTCTCCACCACTTGACCCTTTTCTGACCTCTTCTGCTCCATCTAGAATTGAGGTAAACAAACTAAATCCTTTGCACTCACTGCCCTGCTTCATGGCTATATAAACAGGACACTCCAAGAAAACTTCCTCTCTTTTCACTTTCTAGTGACCAGTGGTCACTTGACGTCTCATGGAGAAAGATGCCTGGCTGATCAGCTACAACTTGGCAGAGGGAGAAATAACTTTACTGTCAGACAACGGCGCCAACATTATAACCCTACCATCTCTCCCTCTATACAATTACTGCTATAAAAGAAGGAACATACAGATACAGGCCTACATTCTCAACCTTGCATGTTTTATATACTATTACACTGGCCTACCCGTCGAGGTATGGCAACCTAGAATGTAACGGCATAAATAAATATTTTCTTATAAAAAATGATCTTCATCGTGCAATCCTATAACCGTTACATATATATATATATATATTTATATACACACATACATACATACATATACATATTTTTCATTCGATTTATGCTTGTATGGGTTGGACAAAAGTTATTTGGGGCATTGTTTTACAACTGGATCCCCTTCCTGACACTAACCCTTGCCTGTTTTCCAAGCAAGGTATTGCTTATTCTACAAGGTTTCAGATCACAAAGTCCCCAAATGATTTCTTGACATGAGAATTGGTATCAAAACCATTCACTGTACTTTTATACGAATAAATTGCAGAGGTAAATAGGTTGGAAGGTTGTCACCTGAGTGCAAAGGTGTCATCTGCCAGGAGTAGGGAATCACCAACAAATGGTAGTTGCAGCAACATGCTGTTACAGCACATGCCCCCATTCTACTACTACAATCAGGGTTGATAAAAATGAAGTACCAGGCAAGTACTGGGGTCAATGTAATCAACTAACATCCTCCCACAAAATTTCAGCTCTTGTGCCTTTGCAGCAAGGATTATTATTATTATTTTGCTTTGGCTCAGGTTGTGCCAAAATTTGAAACTATTATTATTATTATAATTAAAAGAATGGTGACAGATTGGTAGAACCAATAGAACTCTAGACAATATGCCTTGTGGTATTTAGATACCTCCTTTTATGCTCTGAGCTCAACTTAGCTTTTTGTCCTTCCAAGGTTTGTTGAAGCAATTCAACTAGGAACATAACTGATATCCTCCTTCCTAAATTCTGGTCTTTTGTCTCTGTTAAAAACCATTATCATCATCATTACTATTTCTTTGATTCACTCAACATTTTATTGTTGTCCTGCTGATATTGGATTGCTAGATATCAAGGACATCCTACAGTTTGATATCAAACTTTAGCTATCTACCACTTTTCTTAGGGTTCCTGCTGTGTTGCAGGATCAGGAAAGTCATCTTAACATCCAATATTTTCAAACAGCCATTTTACTATTATTAAAAAGGCAATGCATAGCAGAATTGACAGAATGGCAAAGAAAATACATTGCAGTATGAGGACTTATGACCCTCTACATCAGTGGTTCTCAACCAGGGTCCACTTAGCCTTGGGGCTTGACATAAGATTTTGTTGTTAAAATTTATGAGCAATAAATTGGTTATACTTCTGCATTACACAAAATATTTTAATAATTTTTTTTCAATACAATTCCTAATAATATTCAATGATAAAAATATAACGGGACTTTTTTAAAAATCGAATGTTTATTAGGATCCAGTAAAGTAAAATAGGAATCAAAAGGGTCCATAGTTAAAAAATGGTTGTGAATCATTGCTCTACATTCTTTCAGAAATGACAAGGGTTACAAGGCAAGTATTTACATTGACTAAATCAGCTAATACTTCCATGAAAAGTGTGGCTCTGCATAAATTGCATAAAATAAATAAATAAATAAAATTAAAATTAAAATAAAAAATAAAAATAACTTGTTTAATTTAGTTACATTTATTTATGTTCTAAATTCAAAACCTGCTGGCCTTGAAATCTGTTTTTTACCCCTCTAGATCAATGATGTACTGGGGCTGATTTTACTGTCTATTCCCTCCCCTAAAAAAAACTGATGACATTTCAGTCAATTTATCCTTTGTCAAGATAGATAGGGAGAAGAAAAGAGATAAAAATGTGAGTATATATTATCTGTGGTTGCATTTGCACATATTTTTCAACTATTTTTTTCTTTATCTTGATGAAGGACAAAGAGTCCACAATGTCAATATTTTTTCATTTTCTTCACAATTTAAATATATTGATTTTGTACTGTTCTGTTTTCCTACCACTTTTGTTTTTATCTTAATTTGTTTTTTGCTTTACCTAGCAGACCAAACTCTGGCTTCCTTGAAAACTGGATTTTTTTTTTTAAGTAAATAAATACTCAGATAGAAATGAAATAGATAAAATACTGCATATACAACCAAAGATGAAAATTAGAAAATAACACGATAGAAAAATCAAGCTAATATAGAAACTAAAGAAATTTGAAATAAAAAAAACAAACTAATAATGCATAGGTGCAGGCATGACTGTATGGTAAGAAATTTGCTTCCCAATCACATGGTATTGTATATATATATATATATATATGTATATATATATGGGTAAATTTTGATCCTTTCACCCACATGATTTTCACTAAGGAAAAAAAGACTCAGATTTTTTGCGTGGAATCAAGTACCCTGACCTCCTAATATGCTGCAAACTCATTTTCATTTTCTGAAAAAGCAATGTTTTGAACTTATGACACTTTTGCATAATAGCAATGATATGAACTGTCAGTTGTGTATGTTTATCTTGTATTCACAAAGTATAAAATAAACACTCACAAAACCATATATATATTATTATTTGCCAATTCGCAGGGAAGATTTTGTAAACATTTCTTTAGAGAAACAGCAGCCAAATCTCCCTTAGAAGAAAGACAGAAAGTTAAAATGGAACAACAGTGACAACTTTTCTTTTTCTCTCAGTCTCTGGAATTGTGTGTGTGTGTGTGTGTGTGTGTGTGTGTGTGTGTGTGTGTGTGTGACACACACACAGGTAGAATGAGACACACATAAAGTCAAAGGCATAGAGAGGGAAGAGAATAATGGCGATGATTGTGACAGTACATTTGTGTGATGTCAGACTTTTGATTTTCTTCCTCCTGTCTCTGTAGATTCTTCTCTTTCTCACTCCATTTCTCTTTGAACAGTGTAATAGTGACAAAGAATAAGGAACAAATGAAGAGAGAGAGAATCATAAGTAGAGAGTATGAACAATTAATACAATTTACATTGGATTCAATTTTGGTCAATAGTAAACAGATCAAAACATACTCTGTTCCAATGTTCTTTTATATCATATGGTAATCATACACTATTCCAATGTTCTTTTGTATTAGGTAAACACATTTTACCTTATTATTTAAATATACAGTGTTGGAAAACATTGCAGGTTTATATTTACAGCAACATGAAGTAACATTATGACATACATTAATACAATATTGTTCTCTAAAATTCCTTATGATATATATTTACAGGAATTCCAAGGATGAATTAATGACATGTTTATGGACACAAGCATGTCACTAGAATTGTTCACACAAGTGCCATTATTAACAGAAGTGTCCTTTTTTCTTCTTCGATGGTGTGTGCTTTACTGTAAAATATTCTTGTTCACTTCCATATTTTTCTAATTTTTTTTTTAGTATGGTTGTGTTCATTTTCACAATATTTAAGTGGAATGTTGTCTATAAGTCTAGTAAGCTGGAGATAGACTTCACACACACAAAACACATTTTCCATGGAACTGATCAGTGAGGTCAAACTTGGGACTATATGGTTTTGAAGTCATCTTCTTAATTATGAAACTCTGCCTCAGCCTATACCCTTTAGACAAGTGGTTAACAACCATTTTTTGCTTATTGACCCCTTTGATTCCTATTTTACTCTACTGGACTTCATAACCATTCACTATATATAAATCTTACTGTGTTTTTATAATTAAATATTATTAGGAATTGTATAAAAAACATTAAAATCAAAATATTGCACGTAAGTTTTAACAACAAAATCTTATATGGACCCCCTAGGGCCATATGAACCCTGGTTGAGAACCACTGCTTTAGACCATAAATTTGTAGGAGAGGGTTATATTTAATTGAATCAACACCAATTCTTCATCAATCATCACCATCATCATTTAATGTCCATTTTCCATGCTGGCATGGTTTGGACAGTCTGAAAACTAGTAAGCTGGAGGGCTGTACCAGGCTCCAGTTTGATTTGGCAAGGTTTCTATGGCTGGATGCCCTTCCTAATGCCAACCAGTCTGAGAGTGTAGTGGGTGCTATTTTCGTGTCATCAGCACAGGTGCCATTGACCTGACACTGGCATTGGCCACAACTATGGTCTCACTCGGCTTGACAGGTCAACACAAGCACGGTATATTGCCAAAGGGTCTAGATCACCTGTCACTGCCTCCATTGATCTAGAAAGGGTGAAAGAGGTTAAGTTACCTTGGTGGGATTTGAACTCAAAATATAGAAGGGCATAGGAAAATACTTCAAATCAATAACTGAACCATCAACACCACAACTAATGCTACCACATTCACCAATACCACTGCTGCTGTTACTAACAACAAAACAACAGAAACTTGCTGGAAGTTAAGACATAAATACTTTCTTACTTTATCTTTCTTGGTTTTCATTTCTTCCATTAAATCTTTGTGTTGAGTTTTCAAGAGTTCTAATTCTTTCAGTACTGTTTGATGAATCTACAACAACAAACACAAACATAGTAAAATCAACTTCAACAATACTTTGACAACAACCATGAACACAGCTGATGCAAACACATTTTCTGTACAGCTGTGACATAGACTAATGTAAACAGGAGATATGTTAATCTGTTACTGTTGCTTTTCTTGGAAGCAGTTGTTTGTAAGGAATTAAAGAGTTGCATACAATATCAAAACTTGTTCTGTAATGTTTTAGTGTAATATTGTGTTGTTGTTTAATCCCCAGGCCAACACTGATTAAGCAGGCTTATGATTAAAGACATTCCAACCATGACCTTCTTGTATTTTTTTTACACAGACCATAGGATAGTGAGGATTTTGTAGCTTATATGGTATAAGGCAACTTCACTAGTGTTAGTGCCACAACAAAATTTACTCAGTACTCTCTGTAAAATGGCTGGCAAATGAACTGAAACAAGGTAGGGTCAAAAGGACTCTTCAGTCTTGTTGAGTACATTAACCTCTCTAATTCTGGTGCCATTAAGAACTACACCCAGCACACTTCGTAAAGTGGTTGGTGATAGGAAGTGCGTCCAGCCACAGTAACCAAGCCACCATGAAATGTACAAGCAAGACACCATCTGCAATTTATCTAGGAGAGTAGTGACTTCAAATAAGGACTCAAACCAAGCCAGCAAGGAATGTGGATGTAAAATGATGATGATTTAGGGTTACATTTTTTAAAGCATCCTTCCTTTTTAAGACAGTTTGATCGGATTTGAGGCTACCATTTTTAGTAGGTCAGGTGACAGTGTAGAGCTTCCCTCATTGGCTTGTACTCTCTAGTTTTGAAAGTGTGTGGGTGTCAACTGGACAGCAAGTAAGATTATTTCTGTATTGATCATGGCTCTTATGCGCTCTGTATACAATATTTTCCCTATCATCTGTATTTGCTAATTTGAGGGTATAGAGTGGCTCACATTCTGTACATCTCAGCAAATATTACATGTTTTAAACTTTACCATTAGCGTTGTATTTTGTTATAGACCACTCCACATGATTCTCTTTTCTTACACCGCCATGTAAAAGTGCCTGTGTTGGGGCCACATAAAAGTGCCCATGCTGGCACTATGTAAAAGTGCTCAAGCCAGTGCCCTAAAAAAGCACCTGTGCCGATGCCATGCAAAAGCACCCATGCCAGTGTCATATAAAAGTGTACACACTGTAATGTAATTCGCGTGAGGAAGAGCATCCAACCAGAAAAACCAAGCCAAAACAGACAAATGGAGCCTGGGCAGACCTCAAGTCAGCCAGCTCCTGTCAAACCATCCAAACCATGTTAGCATGGAGAATGGACATTAAAGAAGAAGAAGAAGGCGGCGGCGGCGATGAAGTGAAATAATTATTATAACAGTTTATTCTTTCCTTAAATATTCACAGTTGCAGAATTAACCAAATTGAAGAGTTCATGGAAAAATGTTGAAAAAGACGATTCACAAAATATATAGAATCTTTCATTTCGTGATTAAAACAAAAACACAAGGGAATTGTTCTAACCTGTTGATGATCACTTCTTTCTTGCTCATGACATTTTAGTTCATTCTGTTTAGCTTTTAACTGATTATCCAAAGAATTTGACTTGATCTCTTCAGATTCCTACAATGAGAAAATAATATAAAAAGGTAAGAATAGGTTACATATTTTAAGAGAAATCACTGACATAAATGGATTTCTGAAATAATAAATTTTTCACCATGAACCTGAAAAGAATGAATGAATAATTTTACACCGAGTAATTTTATCCTATACAATATTACGTTTTAGGGTTATTTGTTTCACCTGGTTTTTAATGTACAAAGGATACTTTCAAGTTTAAAAGATGGGTGATTAGATTTGTGGTTGATAGTGGTAATAGGGTACTTCTTATATAAAACTAAAATTTAAGTATTCAAGAAATGAGAGTTCCAAGGAAACTGAAGTCATGAAGAAATACAGTGTACATCATTTAATAAATGGTCTGGAGTGGAGACAGAATGTGGATGATGAAAGGAATAAAAGATAAAATAATATATAGCAAGTAAGCTGAAATATTTTCAGCGAAAAAATGAAATTAATAACTGTTATAATTTCGAAATTTTTAAATTTGATTTTATTTCAAATTTCATACTGACAATAAGAAAGTGTTTAACCAATAAGAAAATGTTTAGCATTCAGATTATACTACCAAATGTAAAGCTTATTTATCCACATTGTTTTGAATTTATCCTGCATTATCTTGTAGCTTCGATAAACAATGACATTACTGAAATCTCACAGCTATGAGACAATGCATGATTAATTTAAAATCGATGTGAATATATAAGCATTACATTTGACAAAATAACCTGAATACTAAAGGGGTAAATATCTACATTAAAAAAAAAATAGAATTGGCATTTTCTGTAAGTCCTGTTGCCTCAATAAACTTGATATATCACAAAAAAATAGTTTTAAACATGACATTCCGCAACAGAAGATAGATTGGTATATAAAACAACTTTCTGCAGCTAAGACTAACAAAATTTTGAGTGGATATATCTATCTTCCACAGCAGAAGGGGTAACAGTATATATCCAGAGCAGTGATTCTCAACCATTTTTTTTACCTGTGGATCTCTTTGATTCTTATTTTACTCAGATGGATCTTCCTAACCATTTGAGGTTAAAAAAATTCTACAGGGTGTCCACAAAGTCTGGGTACATGGAGTAAATAAAATCATAACATAAACAATTAAATACAAGAAATAATAATTTCTTAAAGTATATGTTAATATCTGTGTACCCAGACTTTGTGGACACCCTGTATTATACGTTTATAATTAAATATTATTACGAAGTGTACAAACAAATTGTTAAAACAAACCCTTATATGAACCCCCAATGGCCACGTGGATCCTAGTTGAGAACCACTGATCAAGAGAGTCATTTGGCAGCAATTTAAATATTTGTTTAAAACTAAATGGCAAATTTTCAGAAAGTGATTTCAACTTTACCCAACAAGTCTCCAATTCTAAACTGGGATCATCATTCTGACAATGATAATTTCAGACACAGGCATAAGGCCCAGGATTTGGGAGGAGGAGTAAGTCAATTAAATGAATCCCAATTCTTGACTGGTACTTTATTTTATCAGTCTCAGGAGGAGGAAAAGCAAAGTTGTCTTTGGTGTGATTTGAACTCAGAGTATAGAGAGTCAGAAATCCATAAAGCATTTTGTTCAAGGCTCTAACAACTCATCTGTCAATCCACCTCTTTGAGCCTGACAATGAAAATAATAATTAAACAGACATTGAATGTACAAACCTGGTATGTCCGGATAATGGCTTGGCAATCTCGACGAATTTGCTCACATTCTTCTTTCGATTCTTTTAATTTAGTATTTAGAATTTGCAAAGAAGCTTTGGTCTCCTGGAAAAAATAATAACAATTTTATTACTTTCCTTATAACTGTCAGTATGCTAAAAGAAAAAAAAAAGAAAGAAAAACAAACAGACAGACTAAGTTAGTGTGTCATCATCTTCATCGTTTAATGTACATTTTCCATGCTGGCATGTGCCGGACAGTCTGACAGTCCGGCACATGCCAGCATGGAAAATGACGTTCAAACCTTTTACAGGAGTGGCTCGAGGAATCAATTCTTTGAAAAGATAGAATAAGAACCACATAGGACCTTCTTCAATGGCACATAGTAGTAATAATAGTAGGGGACAAGAACTGATACAAAGTTTAAAACTTCAAAGAAGTATGGTTATCTTTAGATTATATAGCAAACTGTGAAATAAACTGATCAAATCTAATACTCAAGTGTGAATTTGCAGTTCTATTCAATGTACTAGAGATAAAATTAATCCTTTAATATTTAAACTGACCATTGCTAGCCCAAATATCTTACCAGTTTTATGGTCAAACTGGCCAGGTATGGCCTCTCACACCTACCCTACAATGCCATTCGAGAAACAAACAGTCACATCATCAAAATTTTGAAGATATGAGATAATGCATAATTAATTCAAAACAATGTGAATAAATAAACATTACATTTGACAGAGTAATCTGAACGTTAAAGGTTAAGAAGGAAGAAATAAATAAAACTGTTTGTAAAAGAAAGAACTTAATGAAGAAGAGTACATTACTTTGTGAGCATCTGCTTCAACAGCATGTTTATTCTGTGTCCACTTTAAACGACCCTCACAAGCTGATAAGGCTTCTTTTTGTTTTTCAACTTCACGCTGTACAACAATGAAATCTGCAGACTGAAATACAGAAGAAAATAAGAGAGATTCATATATGGGTAATTCATTATCGTCATTGTCATCATCATCAAACATCTGCTCTCCATGCTGGCATGTATTGGAATGTTTGGTAGGAGCTGGTAAGGCCAGGGGTCACACCAGATTCCATTATCTGTTCTGGCATGGTTTCTACAGCTGGATTTCCTTCTTAATGCCAACCATTTTACAGTGTATACTGGGTGTTTTTTATGTGGCACCAGCATGAGTGCTTTTTATGTGACACAACACCAGTGCTTTTTATGAGGTACCAGCACCAGTACTTTTTATGTGACACCAGCACCCACATCAATGCTTTTTACATGGCACCTTGATTTTAAGATCTCAATTCTGTTCTCAAGTACAGCAATGTGTCACATTCTTCATAATGGTTACTCTATGCAGGCTATGGCAGGATTTGAACAAAGATTGCAAAGAACCAGAACAAATACTGCAGTACATTATTTACATTTGATGGATATTTATCCACATCTTGTTTGTTGTTAACACAACGTTTCAGCTTATATACCCTCCAGCCTTCATCAGATGTCTTGGGGAAATTTCAAACCTGGGTTCACATTCCTAAGGTATTTTTCGATGTTATTAGTATTATTATTATTCAGGTCACTGCCTCGAATCGAACTCAGAATCTTGGAGTTAGTAGCCCGCACTCTTAACCACTACACCATATGCCCATGAAGGCTGGAGGGTATATCAGCCAAAACATTGTGTTAACTACAAACAAGATGAGGACAAAAAATATCTGTCAAATGTAAATAATGTCTATAATTCCTCATCTCTTTAATACAGAACTGTAAATACTGCAGTGTTTTGGGGGTTTTTTTCTGTTACACGCACATAAACGCACATACACATATATACTAAAAGTATTGGTTTGAAAAAATTTAAATACCTTGCTTTCCAGACGAGCAATATACTTTTGTCGTTCAGCCTTAAAATTATTTAATCTACTTTGCAGTATTTCTTTCTCTTTTGAACTTTCTCTCAATCGAGCTTCCAGTCGTTCAAATCCTTTCTGCATCTCTAAACCTTTACGTTCAGCTTGGGCATATTTTATTACCATCTCTTCTTTCTCTCGTTTGTTTTCTTCAGCTATCTTGGTTAGCTAAACAACAAAGGGGAAAAAAAAACAGGAAAACAATTTTTGTTTAAATGTAAATTTTAAGACATTGTCTATAAATATATAAACACTGATTTTTGATACAGGCACAAGGTTATAAATTTTAGGGGAAGGATGCAGTGGATTATATTGAACTCCACAGTTCTTAAATGGTATTTGTTTAAACCATGATACTTAAATAGTACTTAAATCTCGAGGAAGACTCTATATAATTACTCAACTAGCTAAAAATAGCAGTTAGACTCCTCCAAATCACATTGCGTTGTTATTACAAAGGAAGGGACAAATTACATAATATAGTTCTAGATAACCTAAAAAAGTACACACAAACACACACACATATATATATACATATATACATGCATATGTATCCTTTGCCTACTCCTATCCTCATTACCAAAGATTGTGGACCATTGTGGCATGCACCCTCTCTCTCCATCGATTCCTGCCTCTAGCCATATTAGTGCACTCAGCCAAAAGGTTTTCCAGTTCATTCTTTGATATCTTCAACCCAGCTTCTTCTCAGTCTCTCCATTCCTAGTTTCCTATTGACTCTTCCCTCTAGGATGTCGATGCTGAGGTTCTAGGCCCTGATGATATGCCCAAAATACTGCAGCTTCCCTTGCTGGCAGTTGCTAAATATTCTATTTCTTTTCCCCCATTTCTGACTCATTTGTTCAATGGTCAGTACTCTTTGGTAGCATGTTGTTTCAAATGCTTTATGTTCAGCAGTATTGTTTGCTGTTAGGGTCCATCATCCATATTCATTCAATGCAACAAGCCAAATTAGTGTCTTCAGGAGCTTTGATGTTCTTGTTGAGAGCTCTGCCTTTCTAGATTATACTGAGTAATTCTAAGGCTGATCTTGCTAACCTGAGTGATGCTTCTGTTTCAAAGCCTATATCTCTTTATTGTTCAATGACCAGCATCCAGATATTTGAACTTGGTGACCTGTTCTAAGGTAGCCCCTTAGTATCAGATGTCAAGCTGGTCTGGTGTTCTTTCCACTGCCACATGTAAAAAAAAGTAAAGTTACCTTCTCGAGTCATACTAATTCATAGGGGGCTGGTTTCCTGGTTTCATGGCGTATATATTCTCCATTTGGATGGGACACTGGTCCATCATAGGATTATTCACTTTTGCCGGCTGAGTGGACTTGAGCAACATGAAATGAAGTGTTTTGTTCACGAACACAATATATCGCCTGGTCCAGGAATCGAAACCACAATCTTATGATCATGAGTCCAACACCTTAACCACTAAGCTACATGCTTCTGCTACTGCTACATATCTCTCACTCTCTCTCCCTCTCATATATAATATATCATCATTTAACATCTGTTTTCCATGCTGGCATGGGTTAGATGGCTTGACTGCAACTAGTAAGCCAGACAGAGAGCTGTACCAGGCTCCAGTCAGTTTTGTGTTGGTTTTTATGGCTGGATTCCCATCCTAATGCCAACCACTCAACAAAGTGTAGGAGGTGTTTTTTTTATGTGTCACTGGCACAGGTGCCTTTTATGTGTCACCAGCACGGGTGCCTTTTATGCATCACCAGTACTGGCCACAACTATGATTTCACTTGACTTGACATGTCTTCTCAAGCACAGCTAATCTATATATATATATATATCTTGTGTCTTGGAAGGGTTATTGTTGGCACTCTGTCGCTTACGACGTCGAGGGTTCCAGTTGATCCGATCAACGGAACAGCCTGCTTGTGAAATTAACATGCAAGTGGCTGAGCACTCCTCAGACACGTGTACCCTTAATGTAGTTCTTGGGGATATTCAGCGTGACACAGTGTGACAAGGCTGACCTTTTGAATTACAGGCACAACAGAAACAGGAAGTAAGAGTGAGAGAAAGCTGTGGTGAAAGAGTACAGCAGGGTTCGCCACCATCCCCTGCCTGAGCTTCATGGAGCTTTAGGTGTTTTCGCTCAATAAACACTCACAACACCCGGTCTGGGAATCGAAACCGCGATCCTATGACCGCGAGTCCACTGCCCTAACCACTGGGCCATTGCGCCTCCACAGGAGGGTCATTACACCAATAATAAACAAAGTGTGTGTGTTTGTGTGTGTGTGTATGTGTGTATATATATATATATATATATATATATATATATATATATATATATATATATATATATATATATATATGTAAACATCTTACATATATCCACACATATATGTACATACACATATAAAACACACACACACACATATATATATATATGTTGAGAAATTTGCAAAGTAGCCACCTACCTGGTGTATTTTATTTTTATATTCATTTTGAAAATCACTAATGGTTTTCTTAGCCAACATCTCCTGAGAAGATAGCTTTTCTTTCGCGGCTCGGATTTCATTATCTTTCTGGACAAGGCTATCTTCCAACTGTAACATAATAATAATAATAATAATAATAATAATAATAATAATAATAATAATAATAATAATTTTTTTTTTTTCCACCAGGGCGAAGGATGAGGAGGGACAATACAAAGACAGATATAAAGTGTGAGGGGTTTACATATATTGGAATGGTTATTAAAAAAAGAAATGTATACACGGTATACATTAGAAGGGAAATATAAAATTGTTTCAAATCTTGGCACAAGACCAGCAATTTTAGAGTGGGGCATAGTTGATAATATTAACCCCCATTACATAGTTGATAATATTAACCCCTATTACCCTGAAAGTATGAAAGGCAAAATCAACCTCAGCAGCAATAATAATGGTTTCAAAGTTTGGCACAAGGCCAGCAATTCCGAGAGAGGGAGTAAATCGATTGAATCAAGCCCAGTACTCAACTGGTACCTTTTTTTACTGACCCTGAAAGGATGAAAGGAAAAGTTGATCTCAGCAGAATTTGAACTCAGAATGTAAGGATGGACATAATAATAATAATTTTGGCACATAGTCAGCAATTTTAATGGGAAGGCATGGTTGATTATATTAATCACAGAACTGGGACTTTATATTAACAACTCTGAAAAGATGAACAGCAAAGTTGACCTCAGCAGCATTTGAACTCAGAAATGTTACTAAGCATTTTGTCTGGTGGGGTAATGAATCTGTCAGCTCAAAGAAACAAATCATGAAACGAAGACAAAAACAATAAAAATACTAATTTATATAAAATGTAATTTTTATAAGTAAAACCTTGAAATCTATAAAACAGCAAGCTATATGCTTTTACGCACTTACTTGTTTCAGTCATTTGACTGTGGCCATGCTGGAGCACCGCCTATAATTGAGAAAATCGACCCCGGGACTTATTCTTTGGAAACCTAGTACTTATTTATCGGTCTCTTTCACTGAACCGCTAAGTTACGGGGACGTAAACACACAAGCATCGGTTGTCAAGCAATGTTGGGGAGACAAACAGGCACACAAATATATACACACACATACATATATATACATATATACGACAGGTCTATGTAAACTGTGTGAAGATTATAGTGTCTTTGCGTTAGGCATAATGATATGTAAACAAAAAATGGATTCTCTGGAAGATATGCTAAAAAGAATAGAAATAGAAAATACCCAGAACTTGGTTTAATCCTCTTTTCAATTAACAAGTTTCTACTTGTTTCTACTCTTATGGCTAAAATGATCTTCAGCCTTTTGCAAAAACATTTCCTCTTTAACCATAAGGGTTACAAAAGTTTTAATAAAACTTCAGTAAAAGATATGCATTGGATTCACTTGTAACTTATTCAAATCAAGTTTATTCAAACATTACCTAAATTAACATCCTGTTTTAAAATCAGCTTACATCACAGACACAAATTTGTCTACATTTATTTGGAGTCCTAAAAATTATAGTTTAAACTATAGCAGTAAAATGGAAGTTAATAGGTTTACTAAACCACATAACTATCCTAAAAGGCTGTTTATGCTGCATTTCCGAGTTTTATGAAATATCATTTTCCAATCTCTCTTTAATTGCAATAAAGAGTTGGTAACTACTTGCATTCATAGTGTTTTTTAAATGCTAAAATATTTCAAATCACTTCTCAGAGCAAACAACTGAAAATAGTTAAGGAGAGCAATATCTTCTTTTGAAATATTTTCTTCCATGACAGCCTTGATTTATGAATACCATGCTATAAACTATTGATTTCTTTCAAACAAATGTTTTTAATTCTTTGAAAGAGGAAACATTACATCATTTTAAAAGCACACATTAGACTACATTGACTAATGTAGTCTTGGTTATATATTGTCTGAATAAAAGAGAGAATGTTTGAGGTGGGTATGGCTTTGGACACATGTCAGCTTGACCAGTGCTGACCTGGAGCTAAAGACTGACATATAAAACCAAATATAACTAGCTATTAAAACTCAGCCCTAACTTCTGTCAAATCATCAGCTTTTGTAACATAAACACATATGTGATGTTATGATAATTGTGAACTTAGGAAAATACATTAAATAAATATGATACTGATCTAGAAAAAAAATTAGTTTAACCCTTTAGCATTTGAACCAGCCATTTCAGGCCCAAATATTCTATTTTATGTTCAAACCACCCAGATTCAGCCTCTCAATGTCATTTTAAAAATAAACAATTACATCATCGAAATAGTACATGAGATATTGCATAATTAATTCAAAACAATGTAAGTAAATAGGCATTACATTTGACAGAGTAATCTGAATGCTGAAGTGTTAATACTATCCATACCAAAGACACATATAAGCATCACTAACAGATAGCTGTAAAATCCCAGAAGTATTTATATGTACCCTACTTGTTATTTTGTAAAATCCCAGAGATGCTTATATGCATCTTTCAATAGTCTATATGGAATTTCATTGCTATAGATAAGAGACACTTGACTGCTTCTGTGGTATGGTTAGTGTTACATTACTAAAGTTGGAAAGAGTACACTATCAGAAATAAAGAGAAAAAAAAAATGATATTTCATTGAATCATTTTATAACATACCGCTTTCAACTGAGTTAAATACAAATCATTATCAGAGCAGGTATCGAGCTCTTTTCGATATGAATTCCTTTCCAGTTTAATCACTTCAAACCTTTCTTGTTGAGAATTAGATTGCGACTCTAATCTGAAATGAAAAATAATGTTTCAAAATTAAAGAAAACTTTGGTATGAAAAGATCAATGAAGATGGAAGAACGATCACTTGGAAACAAACTTCAATGCAGGAGGTTAACGTCTTTGATTGACATAAAGCCACAAATATGATGAAGTACCGGATTTGATCCAGTACTTGATCAAGCCATGTAGGATTACAAAATAAAATTAAGAAATGTGTTGATTTTAACAATATTTGAACTCAGAATACAGTAAAGAACATAGTTCACTTTGCTAATGTTTCTGCCCAATGGAATATCCTTATTACCCAAAATTATGTTGATTTCTACCTCCAGACTGCACCCACCTCCCATTCACCCACAAATTACAAAAACTACTTTCTCTAAACCCTACTGCTTTACTATTTGAAGTGTTGTCTAGTCTAGCACCACCACCATTGGATTTAACTACATTTACAGTGTCTACAGTAGGAACAATATATATTTTTTATTAATTGCTTCAGTCATTAGACTGCAGCCTTGCTGGGGCACCACTTCAAGGGATTTTTAGTCAAATGGATCGACCCCAGTCCTTTTTATTTTTAAGTCTGGTATTTATTCTATCATTCTTATTTGTTGAATTTCTAAGTTATGGGGACGTAAACACACCAACACCAGTTGTCATGTGGTGGAGGGGGGACACACACACACACATACACACTAACAGACTTCTTTCAGTTTCTCTCTACCAAACCCACTTACAAAGCTTTGGTCACCCTGAGGCTATAGTAGAAGACACTTACTCAAGGTGTCATGTAGTGGGACTGAACCAGGAAGCATGTGGTTGGGAAGCAAGCTTACCACACAGCCATGTGACAACGAAAACAAAATTAGGTCAATTAGGACAATGAAAACAAAATTAGGTCAATTAGGACAATGAAAACAAAATTTGGGCAGTTATTCTGTTAACTATGTAGACATTGGTTTCTCTGAAAAGATGTTTAATATGGAATGTGGCTTTTAAGTGTGTAGCTCAACAATCAGACTAGACACTTAAGCAAAAGCTAAAAGTTTGCATGATAATGTGCAGGGAAAGGAAGGCACATCTAATATAAAACTTCTTACTAGTTAGTAAAAGTTAGTTTGAAAGGGTTAGAGTTACCTTACTTCGCTGCTATTAATTACTCTGAGGAGCTCAAGAACATTATTTCAGGAGGAGGCTACACACAAGAACAAGAGTATGCTGTTAATGGAAGTAAGGCTTTTCTGGAAGTCTACTAGGACTTTATTTCTAGGGAAGAACAATCAACACCAGGTTTTAAAGCCTTTAAAAATTGCCTAACCCTTCCTGTGTGAGCAAATGCTATTGCTAATATGAAATTTAAACCCTTACTTGTGTATCACTCTGAGAATCTACCTGTGACTAGTTTACAAACATATATTTGACATGCTTTAGAAAGGTACACTGCCAGACATAATTTTTCCAACAAAGCATTTAGACCAGTGGTTTTCAACTATTTTCTATCTATGGACCCATTTGATTACTATTTTTTTCTGGTAGACTCCAATAGCCATTCAATGTTTAGAAACTTGTTTTATAAATATTTTTTCAAAACTTCTATCTTCTTTATCACACATTTCCTTGTGTACACTGAGAAATAAATCTAGCTGTTTCTTGCAATAAATATTTTAAAAGTAAAACACTTTTATAGATCCTTAAAATACTACTGTGGATCCAATGTACTATTATGCTTGTGTGGATCCCCCCAAAATCTTATATGGACTCCCAAAGGTCATATGGACCTCAGTTGACAACCACTAATTTAGACAATGCACCAAGTCAACTAATGAACTGTTATGATTTTTTTCATAATGTGAGAATGAAAAATATCCCCAAAGAACATGACTTGTTTGCTCGAGCCAAGGGATTAAGATTTGATAGCTAACTTCAAGGCATACCATCTGAGAAAAACTGAAATAGAGACAACTGGAAAAAGTACTGTAAAATTGATGAGCATTTCACTGGCTCTGTATAGTGAGTTCAATTTTACATATGGAAAACATTACCTAAATTAACATCGTACATCCAAAAACTGAGTTAGTTATCAACCACTTACTACTTCAAGAATAAACATGTCTATGACGGAAGAAAAAAATAATAACAATAATTATAATAATTGCCTCAAATTTTGGCATAAGCTCAGCAATTTTAGTGAGAAGAGGTTAGTTGATCACATCAACCCCAGTGCTTGACTTATACTATCAAGGACGAAAGGCAAAGTTGACCACAGTGAAATTCAAGCTCAGTACATAAAACCAGAAGAAATGCCATTAAGCATTATATCCAACATGCTAACAATTCTGCCAGCATGCCACTTTAACAATATTAATAATTGTAAACCTAGAGAGTTTGAAGTCTATCCATTCCATGCTTGTTGCTAATGGCCTTGAGAAACATGATTATGACACAATCTCATTCTCTTGTATATAAAGTTTTGGCATTTTGCCCTTGACATACTTTTTTTTTCCTAGACTGTTGTATTTAATACTAACTTCTTTCTGGTTCCCAGTCAGGTGGTTGACAAGTATATCTCTTTTAAGATAGGATGTGAGTCTGTGAAACACTTCTTAACCCTTTACCATCTAAACCAACCGTATTCGGCTCAAATATTCTCCCTGTTTTATGTTTAAACCAGTCAGATCCTGCCTCTCACACCAACCCTACAGTGTCCTTCTAAAAATAAACAATCACATCAATAATATATGATTAACTCAAAACAGTATGAATAAATGTTATATTGTCAGTGATGATATATGATATGTGTGTATGTGTGTATAACAATATATCACAGTACCGAATTTAACCATATAACAATAAGCATTGTAACAATAGTTAGTTATCTTATAACCGTTTGCACAATAACAATCCAATACAGAATCAATAATGAGACTAACACTCCCACAATTCAACCTCAACTCTCTACTGGCTCATCTATTTATAAGACTCGTCCAGTCCACTGACAGTCATGTGCTAGAGTGTCAGTTCACTCTACAACAATAAATAAGCTTTACATTTGAAATAGTAATCTGAAATTTTTGTATCTGGTTTGTGAAATTTTTGTATCTGTTTATGTGAATGTATGTGTTGAAACAAATTTTGTTGTGTCTATGGAGAGTCATTATGCTAATATTATTAAGACACATGCATTGGTTCAATTCCATTCCATTATTATTAGATAGCTGAATATTTAACTAATTGACTAATAACAAAAGAGTGGAATTGAACCAGTGTGTGTGCTGAAAATATTGGCATAATGACTCTCCCTAGACACAACAAAGTAATCTGAAAGCTAAAGGGTTAATATTATAGTGCTACCATCACTTAAAATTGAACCTGGACCCTAACTTCCAGTATTGCAATTTTCAGGGAAAGAGCTGGGAGGGGGGCAATTTCACTATGTAGGGCAAATAGATCTACTCATGGATAGTGTGACAATATATATCAGGTATCATTCTGAGAAGATCTGGTACTTATTCCTGACAATTAGACGAAGTGATGTGCATAGAATTAAATATACAGCCCAAATGTATAATAAAAAGACAGATTGGTATGTGGTCATTTGCTGACATACTCCAACCTTAGACCCACAGACGAGCAGTCTTCTTACTCTGCCACTATCACAGCGACATCTGCTCCTTGGAGCTGGAAAGTTTCATCAGGTGCTAACTTTTCTTTAGTGGCTTAGTCAAAGGGAAAAGATTAGCATCTATTACCTTTCTGAAGGGCACCAATACTGATGCCAAAAAGGAAAAAAAGAAACAAGAGACCAGGTAAAAATGCTTGTGTTTTCTACTATAGACCTGGCCTGACCCGTACATGTAGCTGAACTTGGCAAACGGAAACTGTGAGGAAGCCCATCATGTTTGTGTGTGTGTGTGTGTGTGTGTGTGTGTGTGTGTGTGAGTGTGTGTGTTTATTCATCACCATCACTTGACAGCAGAGTAGCCCAACAGAATAGGTACCAGACTTCATAAAAATAAGTACTGGGTTGATTTCTTTAATGAAACTCTTTAAAGTGGTGCTCCAGCATGGTCACAGTTCAATGACTGAAACAGGTAAAAGATAAAAGAGTAGGCTACTATGCCAAAGGATCCCAAGGGTCAAGTGATGGGGATATTAAACTTGATGATAAATTTCATGTGCAAGGCAATAACCATCAGTTATGACCATACCCAGTGGATATGACTATAACCAAGATGAACATTATGATATTCACAACATATGTAAAAGTGTGTAAGACTTTTATGATAATAGGCAGAGATGTCCCCAACCACATGGATCCAGGTTCAGTCCCACTGTGTGGCACATTTTGGCAAGTATCTTGTCCTAAAGCTGTGACATCACCAAAGCATTGTGAGTGGATTTGGTAAACAAAAACTGAAAGAAGTCTGTTGTGTTTATACATGTGTGTATGTGTTTGTGTGTGTGTGTGTGTGTGTCCGTGTCCACCACCACTTGGCAACTGGTGTTGGTTTGTTTACATCCCTGTAACTTAGTGGTTTAGCAAAAGAGACCAACAGAATAAGTACTGGGGTAGGTTTATCAACTAAAAAAAAAAAAAACCCTTCAAGCCAGTGCTTCAGTATGGCCACAGTCCAGTGACTGATAAAACATAACCAGATTGTATGTGTGTGTGTGTGTGTTTGTGCATGTAACTATAATCAGAATGTGTATGTTGGAAAGAGTTATTGATTTGCTTGCTCTTTGCATGAAGGACTGAGAGAAAAATATTCTCCACAGCATGTTATGATCGCAAAGGATAACATAGATACAGTACGAGTGTCTATGTCAACTCTGTATCTATGTGTATTGATCTATAATGTACTCAGTGTGTGTGTGTGTGTGCTGGTCTGCTAACAGCACGTGCAGGGGGAGGGGTATAATGTGATGGTATAAGTGTATTGTATAATTATGTTGTGAATGGTTGTTGTTATTGTTACTGTTGTGTGGTACAAGGTCAGCCCTGATGAAATATACCCATGATGAAAGACATTCTAGTTTTGACTATTCTGTTGTTTTTAAGGATATCTAAAAGTACATTATCTGAGGGAAATTTGGTTGCTATCTCTAGCAAGTTGAATGAACACGTCAATGCTTCTTTGTTAGATGTATTTAAATGTACCACAGTGTGGGAGGGAGGGAGATTGTGTGTGTGTGTGTGTGTGTGTGTGTGTGTGTGTGTGTGTGAAAGTTCAAGCCTACTGGCATATGTGTCTATGCATGTATGTGTAAGAGGTGAACAAGAAATGGAATGGTATATTGTTGGTGCTGCAGTTTCTATGCATATGTGTGTAGGTGTGTGCATGCGTGCATGCATACAGTGTGCCTGCGCATATTTTTGCATAAAATAAATCAGTGAGAGAGGGGGAGGGAGGGGAAAGAGGGAGGGAGGGGAGAGAGGGAGGGAGGGGAGGGAGGGGAGAGAGGGAGGGAGGGGAGAGAGGGAGGGAGGGGAGAGAAGGAGGGAGGGAGGAAGGTGAGAGAGGGAGGGAGGGAGGGAGGGAATAGGAGATGGAGAGTTGAACTTGCTGGATTGTATGCATGCATATGTGAATGAATGTATATGAATATGTGTGTCTATGTGTGTGTGTGTGTATATATATGTATATATATATATATATATATATATATATATATATATATATATATATATGTATGCATGCATGCATGAATGTAAGTGTGCATTTATGTGTGAATATGTGTATGTGTATGATGGAGAGAGAGAGACAGACAGACAGAAAGAAAGAGAACAGAGAGAGAGAGAGGAAGTATATGGTTGGTGCTGCTCATATGACATCCAGTCAGTTGTATTAGTTTGCATCCAGCAGCAGCAGCAGTGGAAGCAGCAAAAAAGTTGCAGTAACAGTGCAGTTGTTGACCTGCAAGACTCAGCCTGTTGATGCAATCAATGTTTATTATGCAAGCAGTGGAGGAATGTGAAACCAGTTTCTCCTCCGAGACCAATGGCTGGTGGCTGGCCACCTCTGACCTGCCCCCACCACTGCTGCACTCGGCATGGGTGCATGGGTAAATGGGGGTTACTGGCTCCAGGAGTTCAACTATCACAGGGCAGGACAGAGAGAGAGGGGGGGAGTGTGGAGGAAGAAGAGAGAGGGGAAAGAGGGGAGAGAGGGAGAAAGACAAAGGGGAAAAGAGATTGAGAGAGAGAAGAAGGGAAGAGAGAGGGGGAAAAGAGAGGGAGAGAGAGAGAGGGAGGGGAGAAGAGAGAGAGGGGGGAGAGAGAGAGAGAGGGGAGAAGAGAGAAAGAGGGGAGAAGAGAGAGAGAGAGAGGAGAGAAGAGAGAGAGAGAGAAGTAGGAAGGCAGGAAAGATAGTGAGACATAGGGAAGGGAAAACACACACACACAACAACAACAACAATAACAATGCCACCATTCTAGTTTCTGAAAAGAAATCCTAGCTCCATTTCCTTATTTTTTAAAAAATTTTTTGTTCTTCCTCTTTCTTTTCCTCCTCCTTATCATTTCTACCTCCATATTTATAAATAACAACTACCACCCAGGCCATCACTATTACAACAGCAGTAACCATCATCACCACTATTGTAATTACCAACACTAGAACAGGCAAACCAATTGGGGGGGGGGGCAAGGTTTGTGGGGAGTCCTCTACTTGGTTGCTTGACCTGCTAAATGCTGCAGCTAAGTATCTCTCACATTACGCCAATGTGTCTTTCCTGTCTTAAAGGCAGAAAGGACACACTGGGTAATGTAGCCCTAGATACATTATGCCTGAACCCCACCCCACACACACACAACCCCCCCCCCACTACTAAAACTACAATGGAACAACAAAAAAGAAGGTCTCTAGTACAACCACAAGTACAACTGTTTGCGCAACTATCATATCTCCTATCATCAGTACAACCACAACACAACCAACCCCACCACAATAACTAGATTAATAACTATCACAATTGTTAGAACCACCCCATACCCCATGGCTGTTTCTCTAACTAGGTTCTAAGAAACTCTAGGCTCAAGGAAAACACAGTGAGGTTATGCAAGTTAAAATGTCTTGTAATAAAATTACATAAAACATGAGCGCTCAGAGAGGGCAAATCTCCACCAAGACAACACTAATGTCCTCTCAAGGATTAGCCAGAGATGATTTTTTAAAATGAGAATCATCGTCATCATCATTATTTAACGTCCGCTTTCCATGCTAGCATGGGTTGGACGATTTGATTGAGGACTGGCGAACCAGATGGCTACACCAGGCTCCAATCTGATTTGGCAGAGTTTCTACAGCTGGATGCCCTTCCTAACACCAACCACTCTGAGAGTGTAGTGGGTGCTTTTACGTGCCACCCGCACGAGGCCAGTCAGGCTGTACTGGCAACGGCCACTCTCAAAATGGTGTATTTTACGTGCCACCTGCACAGGAGCCAGTCCAGCGGCACTGGCAACGATCTCGCTCGAATGACTTTTCACGTGCCAGGAAGGCGACGTTGGTAACCTGACTGCTCTCAAAAATTTAGTTAAAAAAAAAAACCCAGAAAAATAATGCAGAATCCTTGTCCGGTACCAGATTGATCCAAAACTCTAATCAATTTGTGCCAGTCACAAGATCAAGCATCCCTGAAAGTTTCATCCGAATCCATTCAGCGGTTCTTGAGATATCTTGTCCACAGACAAACAAACAAATATGACTGAAAACAATACCTCTACCTTCACTAAGGTGGAGGTAATAAGGCAAAAAGCTGGCAGAATCATTAGCACACTGAGCAAAATGCTTAGCAGTATTTCATGTCTTTACAATCTGAGTTCAAATGCACTGAGATTGACTTTGTCCTCTATTCTTTCAGGGTTGCTAAGATAAGTACCAGTTGAGCACTGAGGGAGGGAGGGTCGATGTAATTGACTTACCTACTCCCCCAAACTTGCTGGCCTTGTGCTAGAACTTGAAATGAATAAAATTAAATATCCACCATTTTCAAAAAAAGTTATACCACCACTGCTGCTACCATTGTCATATAATGTCTAGCTTCCATGTTGGCATTGGTTGGATGGTTTGACAAAGATCTGATGAGATGGAAGGCAGCATTGAGCTCCAGTATCAGCTGTTGCATGGCCTCCCTAATGCCAACCACTTTAAAGAATATATTGGGCGCTTTAACATTGGTACTGGCACTAATGAGATCACCAAATAGCTTAGAAGACAAAATGCTTTCAATGAGTGGTGGAGGCATAATACTGGAGGAGGTGACTTTATGTCAGGTTTTTATGATAGAAGGATAGAAGCCGGTGTCTTGCTGTACAGGAGATACATAGCTACCCCAATTGGAAAGAGAGAATAGTGATGGTGGTGATAAGGTGTCAGGGAATAGCCTCAGGGTACAAGAAGGTGAATATAAAAGAGGTATGGGTTTTATGAGTTTTTTAACAATTGCATAATAGGTTCCATGCAAAAATAAGATTGGCAATCACCATCATTATCATTTTAATGTCTACTTTTCCATGCCTGCATTGGTTGGACAGAATTTATCAAGGCAGACTTTCTATAACCAAATGTCCCGCCTGTTGCTAACCCTCACTTGTTTGCAAGCAAGGTAATATTTCCCTCATGACCAAACAGTTTCATAGAAAACTGGAAACAAACAACACTGCTTGTATGATGGTGACATTTGTTTACACCTACCATGCAATGTGAAGACATGGAAGCAAACAAACATGCATATACATGCACACGCACATATATGATGGCCCTCTCTGTGTTGGCCCCTTGTGGGCAATAAAAAAAATCACACATATATGATGAGTTTCTTTCAGCTTATGCCTACCAAATCCATTCACAAGGTTTTAGATGGTTGAGTACTTTAGCAGAATTCATTTGTCCAAGGTGCCATACAATGGGACTGATCCTGAAACCATGTGGTTGGGAAGCAAAACTTCTAAACCACACAGCCGTGCCAGCACGAAACAACTAACTGGAACACTGGTTCTACAACCACTAGTGAACAACCTCTACTACAACAATAGCCTCCACATACGCTATGATGACCACTAATACAACTACAGCTACTGTCTTTAACAACCATCACACTGCTATTTCAGTTACCAGTTCAATAATTTCCACTGCAATAATTAAAATCAACACCACTACTACCACAGCTACCACCACCACAGACTCTATGACTACTAGCACTACCACAGCAACAACAACAACCACTATTTCAGTCACTAGTTTAACAACTTCCACAACAGCCATCACGGATTCTATAATGATAACTACAGAAACTACCATCACAGCTACTACAGTAGCCACCCCAGTCTTCTAAACTAGTATAACAACTATCTCTACAATTACTATTATAACCATCACCACTACCACAATATCCATTTTGAGAACTATATCATTATCTGTTACAACCACTAAGTTGTCACAGTAACATAATAGAAATACTAAACAAAACACCCTCATCACTGCTGTTGTTGGTATTATTGTCACCACAACTACTACCAACACCACAATTAAAACCCAAAAGAACATTCACCATGACCAAAACCAACATCACAAGAGTGAAGATGTATTTATATGGTCATTAAACTTGCAAGAAATAACTACCGAATCACACCCAATTGTCCTTTTTTTTTTTTTTGTCAAGAAAAAAAAAAGAGGATAATTTAAGACTATATTTGTCAAAGTATTAGACACATAATGTCTAAGTAGGAAATGGGATGGTCATGGGTGGAATGCTTTTGATCAAAAGTGTACTCCTTTATAGCTGGCTTGGTGCTAAACAAAAACAACAAAAACTTAACCATAACAAAGAGAGCTATCACATCTAAATGGATTTTGTTCCATACTGATATTATGAAGCATAGTAGTACTACTAGACTAGAATATTAGTTCAGTTATGGGGCTTTTATAAAAATGACTTGAATCTAAAAGCTCTAAGCATCAACACAAGAAATTTCCAATATCCCAGCTTTTATTGATTCTCTTCTTCTAAGATCTACTTAATGCTATTAGAATTCTAAATATCTCCCATTATTCTTTTTAGACTCAAAGCTAAACCTACACTAAATAATAAGAAATGGTGTTATTTAAGAGAATGTAGTTAATAAAAATGTAATACTAGGCTAAAATAGTTTTGGCAATCAAGATTCTTTGTCTGTCTCTCTACTCTCATTTCTACATGGAAATTTCTCTGGGATCAATAATATAAAATTTAGCAAGATATTAGGATTGATTTGGGGCTAATCATCTTCCCCATACCAAAATTTATAATATGGGAAAAAGGGATGTGAAATATATATTGAGAAAAGAAATAATGATAGGGGATATGTAGAAAAAGGATGACTTATTGGAGTGAACAAATTAGAACATTTATCATCACCATCATTTAGCATCTGTTGTCCATGTTGGCATAAGTTAGACAGTTTGACCAGGGCTGGTAAGCTGGAAGGCTGCACCAGACCCCAGTCTATTTTGGCATGGTTTCTACAGCTGGATGCCCTTCCTAATGCCAACCACTCCGAGAGTGTAATGGGTGCTTTTATATGCCATTTGTGTGACACTGGTATCTGCAATGACTGTGGTTTTACTTAGCTTGATGGGACTTCTTCTCAAGCATGACATAATGCCAAAGGTCTTGGTCATTGTCTCCGTGAGGCCCAACACTCAAAAGGAGCTTTTCACAAACCACTGGCATTGGCCACTTTGCCTCCATGAGGCCCAATGCTTGAAAGGTGCTTTATACGTGCCACCGGTATGAGTGCCAGTATGTGACATCAGCATCAGCCATTGGCTTGACAGGTCTTCTCAAGCACAGCATATCGCCAAAGGCCTTGGTCACTAGTCATTGCCTCTGTGAGGCCCAAAGTTCGAAGATCGTGCTTCACCACCTCATCCCATGTCTACCTCTACCACAGGTTCCCTCTATAGTTAGAGATCAGCACTTCTTTACACAGCTGTCCTCATCCATATGCAGCACATGACCATACCAGTGCAGTCGTCTCTCTTGCACACCACATCTGATGCCTCTTATGCCCAACTTTTCCCTCAAGACGCTTACACTCTGTTGAACATGCACACTGACATTGCACATCCAGCTAAGCATACTGGCTTCATTTCTTTCAAGCCTATGCATGTCCTCAGCTGTCACAGCCCACATTTCACAGCCGTGCAGCATAGCTGTTCACTCACACAGGCATCATACAATCAGCCTTTCACTCTGAGGGAGAGGCCCTTAGTTTCCAGCAGGGGTAGGAGCTCTCTGAATTCTGCCCAGCCTATTCTTATTCTCACAACTACGCTCTTGGAGCATCCACATCCACTACTAACTTGGTCACCTAGATAACAGAAACTATCTACTACCTCTAGCTCACTCCACCTGGCAGTTGATGGAGTCTATTTTCTGCACATTTTTCGGTGTTTATTGCACCTGTGCGTCTTCCACACACAAAAGCTATTTTCCCTGTCAACCTTCCCCTGATATTGCTGCAGCTCTTATACATCCAAAGCTTACACAGGGTACATCTTATGGAGTTTCTACCTATGCCTTTTATACAGATCAGGTAGGGCCATCTACCTGAAGGGATTTGTGATTTGTCTGCCTTCCTACATATTAAGACTTTGTTTTTTGCAAGGTTAACTTTAAGGCCCTTTGATTCTAAACCTTGATGATGAGTCTTCAATTTTGTCTGATTCGTGTCAACTACTCCAGAATTAAACAAGTATTGGTGCATAAAATTTTTACAGCTACATGGACGCTCTGACACATTGCATGATGTGGATACATTAGATCATGGATTCACTGTGTCAGGTAAAAGAAAAACAGAGCTGAAGCCAAACAATGAGTACCTTTTCATGATAATATAATCCACAATGAATTGTTCAGCCAACACCCTAACACCACAACTTATCGTGACACTACTAAATTTCCATGTCATTATCAACCTCTTAATGCTCATTTTTCCATGCTTGCATGGTTTGGGCTGAGTTTCTTAAGGTTGATTTTCTGCACCCAGGTGACCTTCCTGTTGTCAACTCTCACCTGTTTCTACGCAATATAATATTTCTCCATGGCTAGACATGTTCCTGCTGAATATTGGAAATAAATGACACTGCTTTTATGACTGTGACAATCATTTTACAATTATCACACAATGTCAAGAAAAGGACATACACACACACATTTACATACACACACACATATATATATATATATACATATGTAGGCATAGGAGTGGCTGTGTGGTAAGTAGCTTACTTACCAGCCACATGGTTCCGGGTTCAGTCCCACTGCATGGCACCTTGGGCAAGTGTCTTCTACTATAGCCTCAGGCCGACCAAAGCCTTGTGAGTGGATTTGGTAAACGGAAACTGAAAGAAGCCTGTCGTATATGTGTGCGTGTGTGTGTGTGTGTTTGTGTGTGTGTGTTTGTGTGTCTGTGTTTGTCCCCCCCAACATCGCTTGACAAGCGATGCTGGTGTGTAACTTAGCGGTTCGGCAAAAGAGACTGATAGAATAAATACTCGACTTACAAAGAATAAGTCCTGGGGTTGATTTGCTTGACTAAAGGCGGTGCTCCAGCATGGCCACAGTCAAATGACTGAAACAAGTAAAAGAGTAAAAGAGTATATATATGACAGGCTTCTTTCAGTTTCCATTTCCTAGATCTACTTACACAGCTTTGGTCAACCCAGGGCTATAGCAGAAGCCACTTGCCTAAGGTTCCACACAATGGGACTGAACCTGATAACATGTGGTCAGGAAGAAAACCTCTTAACCACACAGCCACCCATTCAATCATTTTCATATAATTATAAAATAACTATAAGCAAAGCTAACAGCTGAACATGTAAGAAACTGAAGTTTTGCAATTGACATTTAGCTGCAGAATATATTATGTTCCTGGGTAAGGCATAATATCTCCACTAATTCTACAGCATTCTCTGAACTCTTTTCCTGGTATCCAGGCAATCTTAGAACACCATAACAATTTAAGTTTGTACTGTAGTACCTCAAACCACTGTCTAATTAGACATGAAATTTGCCTTATTTTTAAAACTTGTTTTTAGCATCCTTGATGTTAAACATCTCAAGCAGATTTGTTTATCATAGGACTACTATCTTTTTCCATCATGACCAAGAAAAAAATTATTTTTCAGTATCAAAGCCAAATGACAGGAAATGTTATCTATAAATAGTAGAGTTATTGTTATATACTCACATTTGTGTAACAACTGTTTTGTAAAGTTCTAGTTTGTGAGAATATATTTCATTTCTAACACACACAAAAGCCAGTTTTGAATGATATCCCAACATTCACAAAGGTAGTTGAAAATGTCTTTTATTAAATGTAAATATAAATGCAATTGAGACCAGAATAATACAAAGATGTCCTTGACCATGAAGAATCAACAGAGTTTGCTGTAGTTGTTTCATGTAAAATATATATTGCTTTTTTTGGTTTCATTCAAGCATTCCTGACATGTTTGTATGAGTTTTAGCACAGTCTTTTGTTGTTCTTTTTATTACATTAGATCCAATCTAGGCAAAATGTTTCCCTCGTCTACTGCTTGAAAATGGAGCTTAATACTGCTTCTTAAAAGCCTACAAGATAAATATGTTTACATTTCAGATTGTTGTTGGCACTCCATCGCTTACGATGTCGAGGGTTCCAGTTGATTCGATCAACGGAACAGCCTGCTCGTGAAATTAACGTGCAAGTGGTTGAGCACTCCACAGACACGTGTACCCTTAACGTAGTTCTCGGGGATATTCAGCGTGACAGAGTGTGACAAGGCTGGCCCTTTGAAATACAGGTACAACAGAAACAGGAAGTAAGAGTGAGAGAAAGTTGTGGTGGAAGAGTACAGCAGGGTTTATATATATATGTACACACGTTTATATATTCGTTTTGCAAGATTCTTGATGTGAAATCGTGTGTTGAAACAGATGTTGTATTTGGGGATGGTCATGTTGCCAGTTTAGCCAATAAAAACACACACACTATATATTTGGTGTTAATGTGCTTCAGCTTTATTTTAGTTTTTTAAATTAATCATATTTTGGCCAGCGTTCTTTCATCACACTTCTGTGACCTCATCAGTGGTCCTTTGCTTTCTTATTTCTTATTTGTGTCTTTCCTTACTAACGATCAGCCATTTTGGTGCATGTGTTTTTATTGGCTAAACTGGCAACATGACCATCCCAAACACGAAACACCTAGCATCTTAGCATCATAATTTTGAAATATCTATAAAACCATCAAAAGCTTGTTTATTTCTATGTTTTTTGATTTATTATTAGTGTTGTTTAATATGTTTTGCTAAAATTACTCTTTCTTTTCAGATATCATCAGAAAAAGGTAATTAAAATTCATTAAAATTACAGATCCTTTGGAAACAATTTAAACTTTGTACGAGTCCATACCTTGTAGAATTCAAGCTGTAATTATTGCCAAAGGTGGTCCTACCCCATAGTAAAATAAATTTGTTTGAAATTATAAGGTGTTCCCATTATTTTGTCCAACCCCTGTATATATATATATATTTGCTTTTACAGATAGATGCCCTACCAACTTATAACTTAGAACAGTGGTTTCCAACCTTTTTACTACCAAGGACCCCTTTTATTTGAGTTTTCCCATGGACCCCTTTTAATATGTTTATCCTTATGTGTGTGTGTGTGTGTGTGTGTGTGTGTATGAAATTTTGAATTTAGTTCGCAGACCCCCAATACTACATTTGCGGACCACCAGGGGTCTGTGGACCACAGGTTGGGAACCACTGACTTAGAAGAATGAGACATTTTTTCTGCCAGTTAAGCAAACATATTCAGAGTTATGTGCCTCCCAGTTCAGGGGCACAGCACAATACTTACAATAGCATTCAAACTAATAATCCTATGGTTAGAGTTCAGCTCCTTATGCTCACCACTTCTTATCAGAGAGTGTAGAGCAGTGATTCCCAAAGTGGGGCATATGCCCCACTGGTGGAACCTGGGAAAGTTATGGTAGAGCATGGGATCAAAGATTTTTTTCTTTTTTTCCTTTTAGTGGGACATGGAATTGTGAAAAATCTTTTTTTCACAGCTAACATACTACACTTATACTCAGCCTAGCCAAACCAATCCCTCCAGCCAAGCATACTGTGTGAATACTGTTTGCTACAGTATAGTGCTATTCTAGTGTCCTGGTGTGGATATTTCTGTAAAGAAAGTATATAATCTTGAAATATTTAAAATGAAGTTGTTTTTTTTACAACCGTCAGTGGGGCATACATTTTTCTGGAAAGTTATAGAGGGGCCTGAGGGGAAAATGGGTTAGAAAACATTAGTCTAGAGTATTTTTAGCCTAGAAATGCTTGCTAACATTTTATAAAGGTAGATAGGATTACATGTCTTGTTGACCAAAGACACTATGTATCACATAAGATGAGCTAACAGTAACTTCAACTTACTTATAATTTTGTGTATAAATTCAGATTGTAGAAATAATTTTACTTACAATTTAATCTGTTGTTTACTTGCTGCTAATTCCTTCTTTAGAGATTGGAAGTTTTGTTTGAGATCCAAGAATTCTGGAATCTGATTTATGTCTATCTTTGTCAAGCCATTGAAGGACAGGCCACTACTCTGAGGTAATGGCTGGTGTGTTGTTAACAGCTCTTCTTCTAATTCATTTAGTAATTGATCATCTTTTCCATCATGATCTTCAGTGGACCCATTGGAGTGAGTCTGATCAGGGACTGGTGATGATGATGTCATTGAATCAGGAGCTCTTTTCACTGTTACAGTTTGTTCACATTCAATGTTAGCAACATGACGACAGCTTTGTGGATTTGGTTCTTGATTGGATTCTAAATCAGGTAAGTGAACAGGTGCAACAGAAGGACTAATATTCAAAGTGTTTGTTTTTTCTGCACATGTATCTGCAGTGTTAGTATCTGATATGTGAACAGGAGTTGTGCTATTACTGTCAAGTTTATTGTCCATAAGTTCTGAATTGTTATTCTCAGTCCAAGAGACTGCATCATAACCAACATCGATGTTATTCAATAAATGGTTTGCAGAGGCAACTGGTTCATGTTTTTGTTGTTCCATTCCAGATGAAACTGGCTGAGAATCTTCTAGATTACTAGAAGCCACCTCATTTGTGCTACTATTGACTAATTCTGTGTCATGCTGTTGTGTATCAATGGTTTCCTTAGATGGAATCAATTCTCTAGATTCAGTTTTATTTTCTGCAGTTACTGAAATAGAACTGCTATCACCAGTTTCATCAGATTTATTAGCACTTTTGCTGAGTTCAGGAGAAAGGCAGCATGATTCTAACTGAAGATCACCAGAAGTAGTGCTTTGTGTAATTGACTGAGTGTTATTGTTTGTAGAAGTGGCAGCTGGCTGTTGTAAACTGGAAGAATGTTCATTTGTACTAGCTGCATCATTTTTATCATCCTCAACACCAACACAGTTATCTGCAGCCAGGGGTTGGCTATTTGTTTCATTTGGCACAGAGTTAGCTTCATCCATTTTAGTGGCTATTTCATTTGGGTTAACTAATGCTGCATGTAGGAGATTATCTGCAGAACTGCTTTCAATTTCTACTGACTCATGCACCTGTACAACATTGTCACAATTGTCATTATCACAGTCGTCTTCATCGTTTATAACTATAGCCTGATCACATTCAGGCTCGAAATCTTCGCTTCTCTCTTCACTATCTCTAATTGTATTCTCTAATATTTCATCTTCAGGTGCAGTGTCAGCTACTGACTCAGGAGAAACAGGAAGGAATGGTTGAATGTGGATGTTATTATCCTCATAGAGGTTACCAGCTTCTGCAAATGAATCAGATCTTTCTTGATTTACTTCAATATCACCTTCTTGCACATTATTCTGTTGATTCAATGCTGAATCTGGGGCATTTTCAACCTGCTGGTAGATGAGAGCTTCAACATCCTCATAATCCTGAGGCCAGAAATCAGCATCTACAGCAGGTACACCTCTGATATCTGCTTCAACATCATCTCCAATTGCAAGTTCATCTTCTACAAGAACATCAGCAGAATCAGCTTCTGGGTCTGGATTTTCAACTACATTATTGTTATCGGCATCAGTATCACACATGCTTTCGTCTCTAAAAGAGAAAAAAAAAAAAAAGTGGAAATATAGTATTCTACTAATATAATTAGATTATAAAACTAGGGTTTCTTACAGAGTTGTAAAAAGCCATAGATTTGTAGGAGTAGAATACAGTTAATGGAATAAATCTCAAAACATACTTAATACTTATACTATTGAATGAAAAGTGATGAAGTTCAAACTTAAAACTCCACCTGGATTTGAATTCATAACATTGGCTTCAAATTTTGATACAAGGCCAGCAGTTTTTTGGGGAAGGGGTAAGTCTTACATTGACCTCAGTGCTCAACTGGTACTTATTTTATCAACCCTGGAATGATGAAAGGCAAAGTGAACCTCGATGAAATTTGAACTCAGTGCATGGTTGGGCAGCAAACTTCTTAACCACACTGTCATGCCTGCGCCTATAACCCATACCTGCAATGTATGTATATGTGTGTCTCTCTCTATTATATATATATATATATATATATATATATATATATATATATATATATATATATATATATATGTATGTACATATATGTGTATGTGTGTCTGTGTACACATACGCACATATCTATATGAAAGGTAGCTCAAAACATTAATTTAAGCACAATGTACAAAGATATAAAAATAAATATTATTTGAATTCAATGTCGGGGAAAAAAATGACGACTGAAATGTTATGCAATTATACTCATAAAAAAATAACTCTTTTCACATGAAACAAGCAAGAACAATGAGTTATAGTCAAATTTTATAATAAATTGAATAAGTACAGTGACAAAAGACAAAATATTTTAAGATTTGTAGGAAGTTTATGACAGTGAAACAATGGTTTCATGAACAATTTGGAAATTAAAAAAATACTTTAGAGACAGGAATGAGTGAGCAATGAATATCATAATGAGACAGCTGAGGACAATAGAGTGAGTAAAAAGTATATCTGAAGTGGATCCAATGATAACAAATAGGAACATTGCATTTTATCTTTAGACTGTGGTCATGCTGGAGCACTGCTTTGAAGGGTTTTTGTTGAAAAAAAACAACATGAACCCCAACACTTATTTACATTTATTTTTTTTTTAGCCTGTTACATATTTTATTGGTCTCTTTTTGCTGAACCGCTCAGTAACAGGGATGCAAACAAAACAACGCCAGTTGTTAAGCTATTGTTGGACACACACACACACACACAAGAGGCTTCATTCAGTTTCTGTCAACCAAATTCACTTACAAGGCTTTGGTTGACCTAGGGCTATAGCAGAAAACACTTACCCAAAGTGTCACGTGGTAGGATTGAATCCAACACCACATAGATGGGAAGTAATCTTCTTATCACACAGAAACACCTAGCTTTGGCCAGCAAAATACTTAATAAACATCTGAATATTAATAAGATTAGTTGTAGATGGATTATCTGCTGCATTTTGGAAAAACAGAAAAGGCTATGCAACAACTTCTTTAACAATTTGTATTATAATCTTCAAAAATGTTTCACAAAATAGCCTGGCTTTGTAGTTAAGAAGCTTCTTTGCAATCACATGGTTTTCGAGTCAGTGCTACTGCAAGGCAAATAAATCCCTTGTGAATGAATTTGGTAGACATATATATGCCAGTAGGTGTTAAGAAGGGCATCCAGCCATAGAAACCATGCCAAATCAGATTGGAGTCTGGTGCAGCTCCCCAGCTTGCCAGCCCTGGTCAAACCATCCAACCCATGTCAGCAGGGACAATGGATGTTAAGTAATGATGATGATGATGATCATCATCATTCTTTAACATCCATTATCCATGTTGACATGGTCTGGACAGTTTGACCAGAGCTGGCAAGCAGGAGAGCTGGTACAGCTCAGGTTCCAGTCTGATTTGGTTTGGTTTTTATGGTTGGATGCCCTTCTTAATGCCAACCACTTTACAGTGTATGGTGGGTGCTCTTAACGTGGCACCAGCATGAGCACTATTACATGGCACCAGCATAAGTGCTTTTTATGTGGCACTGACACAGGACAATCCTCTTTACTGTGGTTGATTAGTTTCACTGCACCTTCAAAGGCAGTACTCCAGCATGGCCACAAGCCAATGACTGAAACAAGTAAAAAGTCAAAAAAAGATGGTTCATTACTACTGGTGATAAGACATGGATTAACCCCTTAGCATTTAAACCAGTCATATCCAGCCCAAATATTCTACCTGTCTTATGTTCAAACCAACCAGATCCAGCCTCTTTCACCTACCCTACAATGTTATTCTAAGAAACTATTATCACATCATCGAAATTTTAAAGCTGTGAGATAATGCATAGCAAATTCAAAGCAATGTGAGTGGATAAGCATTATATTCGATAGAATAATCTGAAAGCTAAAGGGTTAATGGGAATGATCAAACAAACAAACAGCATTCGATGGAGTAGTGATCCACCATCCAACAAGCAATATTGACAATATTTATCCCAACTTGAATGTACATGTTCTGTTAGAGCAAACTATACTGCAGTAGATACCATGAGAAAAATTCTCATATTGGCTTTTGGTGCAAAATAATGCACTTTTGTTTATATTGTTATCACCAATGTCCATCATCGACGAGACCAAGGAAGGTTGAAATAACATGATCTGGTGGTCTTGATACTGGACAGGTGGAGATTTCTCTCTCCGTTAGTGATATAAACAAGCATGCATTTTGCACCTGAGAGTTTCTCTCATGATATCTAATGCAGTATAGTTTGTTCTAACAGAACATCCATGTTTAAGCAGGGATAAATATTACCTCTCAGTATTAATACTGCCTCTGTCGCTAATATATAAATACTGACAATATCAATTCATACCAAAATGGTAACATGTGTCTTTTATGATTGTAAAGGTGTTATTTATGCTGAATATCTCAAATAGTAATTTCAGGAACAATATTCAACAAAAATGTCAAGGAAGTTTATCAAGTAGAATTTTTGTTTTGGGATTTGGTTTGCAAAAATATTCTAGATGCAAACTCATAACCAATCGAATACTTGATTGCTTAATTACTCATTTGGTCAATTAATTCATTAAGTTCATATGAAACCTTTTGGCATCATTTGCAACTTCATCGATGACATGTCTTCTCTCTCTATTCCAGGTTTACTATCATGGTTAATTAGTTGATTAATTATAACAAAAGAAGTGAAATAGAACCAGTGGTTGTAAGCAGAATTTGGGAGACAGAAACTGCGCAGCAGCCCATCATGTGTGTGTTGTGTGGACAAACAAAAGAAAGTGGCACTCAACACATTTTGTAGGAGCTACATATATCGTTTAACAACAGCCTGACTCAGCTCTATGCAACTTAAAGTTTTGAAGGCTCATTGAATGAACCTATCTTGTCAGGCATCAAGACAAGACTAATAAGGTGAGAAAAATTCACAAATTCAAGATGGCTTCCAGATATTAGGCCTCTATTGGTCGACTCAGGTGATCTGGTGTTGTTGGTCTGGAAGCAACAGCAGTCACTTCCTTTATTCTTAGGCCTACATGCTTGGACTAGATGTTGGTTAAGTAGTTGTTATTGGTTGCTTCTAGACCAATAACACCACATGACCAGAGGTGACCAATAGAGGCCTAACATCTAGAAGCCATTTACAATTTGTCTCATATACATTTACTCTCTCTGGATGCCAAACAAGATAGATTTGTTCTACAATCCTATGAAAGTTGGAGCTGAGTCAAACTGTTATAAGCTGAAATATGTGTGAATGTGTGTGCCATCTGGCAAAATATGCAAACATCAGAGAGAAAAATGATAGACTGTGCTTTCAGTCTCTTGTGATATTTGTTCTGTCCAAATTACATGATCACTTGTTCAAGTTACATGATTGCCATTGTAGAAGCAGTGAACTAGTGACTGCTCTACTGTTTACAAAAATGCAATTGAACCAAATTCGACAACTGGCACCCATGCCAACGTCTCCTTCAGTGGACACTAAACTTGGCTTGTGAAGACCTGTTGGGGCAAGTGAAAGCGAAATCGTGATGGCATCTGTACCAGTAGAATGCTAAGAGCACTGTCCAAGCGTGATCGTTGCCAGAGCAGCTGTCTGGCTTCCGTGCCAAGGCACGTAAATAGCACCATTTGAGCATGATCGTTACCAGCGTCACCTTCCTGGCACTTGTGCCCGTGGCACATGAAAAAACATTTGAGCAAGGTCGTTGCCAGTACCGCTGGACTGGCTCCTGTGTAGGTGGCACATAAAATACACCATTTTGAGCGTGGCCGTTGCCAGTACCGCCTGACTGGCCTTCGTGCCGGTGGCACATAAAAGCACCCACTACACTTTCGGAGTGGTTGGTGTTAGGAAGAGCATCCAGCTGTAGAAACTCTGCCAAATCAGATTGGAGCCTGATGTAGCCATCTGGTTCACCAGTCCTCAGTCAAATCATCCAATCTATGCTAGCATGGAAAGCAGACGTTAAACAATGATGATGATGACGATGACATATATATATGTATGCATAACTTTACACATTATTTTAATTATATATAGATGCATAGATACAGAGATAGAGAGAGAAAGAGAGAGAGAGAGAGAGAGAGAGAGAGAGAGAGAGAAATAAAGAGAGAGAGAGAGAGATTGTAATAGAGATACTTGATAATATTCGTGTACATATTGGCTCTAAAGCCATTATGCTTTAGATAATATTCTTGGAGAGAGCACTAGTGTATTGATTTTTATATATATATATATGACATCTTTTGTCAAGAAAACCAGCGACTGAGTAATGGAAATTTGAGATACCACATGCCAAACTGGAGGAGTATATACTTGTAACAAAAACAAATATTAGCAAAGACAAGTTAACTGGTTTGTAATACTGCACCTGAAGAAGAAAATTTCATGCTAACCAAGATTTGAAGGTTGAGTTGAGTTTATTGGTGACATGGCTGGGGAGGCAGCAAATAGGTAGATATTGTTCTGCTGCAGGACAGTTCTGATTGAACAGAACAGTCCTATAATCAAAAGTATATTTATGTCTAGGACTACAGTGTCGAATGTGTCTTTACCTTTTTTTAAGATGGTAAAGTACGATTTTAAGGAGATTTGACTGCTATTTGTAGCAAGTCAGATATCTGAGTATAGAGGTTTCTTTGTTGGATTGTGTGTGTGTATATATATATATATATATATATATATACATATGTGGAGGCATAATGGCCCAGTGGTTAGGACAGCCGACTCGCGGTCATAGGATCGCGGTTTCGATTCCCAGACCGGGTGTTGTGAGTGTTTATTGAGCGAAAACACCTAAAAGCTCCACGAGGCTCCGGCAGGGGATGGTGGCGAACCCTGCTGTACTCTTTCACCACAGCTTTCTCTCACTCTTACTTCCTGTTTCTGTTGTGCCTGTAATTCAAAGGGTCAGCCTTGTCACATTGTGTCACGCTGAATATCCCCGAGAACTACGTTAAGGGTACACGTGTCTGTGGAGTGCTCAGCCACTTGCACGTTAATTTCACGAGCAGGCTGTTCCGTTGATTGGATCAACTGGAACCCCCGACGGAGTGCCAACAACAACAATATATATATATATATATATATATATATATATATATATATATATATATATATATAAATATATACACAATTAAGAGGAATGACCAGCAAAAGTGGACTCCTATATGCTAGAAATAGATGCCGGATCATCTAACCACGAAGAATATGTTCTCAGTAAAATTTATATATGTATATATATATATATATATATATATATATATATATATATATATGTAGTAAGGTTGGAGTCACAGGCAAACGAATTGATATTCCAAAGCAGTTGCCAACAAGAATAAATAAGTAAATAAAAACACTGTAAAACTGGAAACATCAAAATAAGTAAATGATATAGGAAGGTGGGGGTGAGGACAGGGAGATATCAGAAATCTATTGAGCAAAATCAGCTATGGAAACAGCATGTACAATTACAAATTCAGTGGCCAGTAGGATCCACATTATAAAATCCAGTCAGCTTTTAAAAGACCTATTCATGTAAGTCCCTGAGAAACTAAAACTCTGCCAACAATATATGAATTATTTATCAGAAGAACAGTTGTATAATATTTCTTTTAGTATACAGTATATCCTGGAAGTAGCAGCTGTGTTGTATGTGTAATATATTTAATAACGGTATTTAATTTTATTTTCTTGCTTTAGTTTCTTCAGTTACAAAATTTTATTGATATTATTACTATAGTAATTTTAGTTGCTGAATGGAAAACAAACTGCCAGATTAAAAATTCAGAGAGATTTGCATCTCTCCCCCTCTCTCTTTCTGTCTCCCAAGCAACAATCCAACCTTACCAGAAAATGCTCAGAATTTGCGGAATCAGGCAACCTATGTATTAGCAAGGAGAATTAGAACACAAATAAATTAAATATGTACATGTATGTAATTGTATATCATGTTTGTGTGTGTGTTTATGTGTTCTTGTTTGAACAATTAAATGCAACTCTGTCTAATAATGCTGTGTAGTTTTGCACAAAATTCAGAGTCCCCTAGGTGTCAAAAAGTGTTCCAATGTACTAGAAACAAAGGAAAGAAAAATAAACCCAGCAGTAATATTATTCATTATTTGTCAGCATAAAATAATTATCTCTTATGTAAGTTTAATCTATCATTGAGGCATGCATAGATTTTCTAAGCCAGATGCTCTTCCTGTCTCCAACCCTCACTTGTTTCTAAGCAAGGCAATATTTCCCCATGGCCAGGCATGGTCTCACAGAATACTGGAAACAAATGACAATGCTTGTATGACAGTGACAATCATCTACAACTACTACATAACAAGACAAGGGGACATACATATCCCCCCACACATGCACACACACATGCGCACACACACACACACACACACACACACGATGTACTTCTTTTAGTTTCTGTCTACCAAATTCATTCAAATGGCTTTGTTCAGTCCACAGCAGAAGACACTTGCCCAAGGTTCTACACAGTGGGACTGAACTCAGAACTATGTAGTTAGGAAGCAGCTACCCTATGCAAGCATGGAAAAAAAGGACATTAAACTGATGATGATGATGATGATAATGATGAAAACCAAAATGGATCAGACATGGTTAAAAAAGAACTTGATAGACATTCAAGTTTAATTTTAATTTTAAAATAAAAATTTATTTTGACTAGTTACTATATTCTATTTGTAAATTAAGAGAAATTTTAATTTTCATAATTCCAGAGTTACTTAAATCTTATTTTATTAGTCTAGTAGGGGATGGGGGTGACTGACAAAGCTAGCCATGGTTTTAATGGAATTTAGAACAATGAGAAACATTTTAAACTTATTTTATCAGCACCACTACCTTCAAATCATATATCTTATATGTTGTTGGCTTTAGTTGGTTTTTATCAGAATCTTTAGACAATTTATTTCAGTGTTAAAAAAAAAATTAAAAAAAACAAAATAAATAAAATAAACTAGCCTATTATGGAATGAATGCAACCAGAAGTACCTGAATTTCCAGTACTTAATAACAAGTGAAACTTTGAAAAATGTTTATATTTTCAAAAGCAGCCACACTTTAGAGACACCAAGGAAATAGTGTAAGAAGACTATAGAGTCATATTTTATACACTACTGCAATTCAGGGGTATTTTATCCAAAAATTATTCATCAAGTTTGTTGCTGATGGTCCTGATCAAAATGATATATGATTAAGGCATTCCATTCAAGACTTACACATTCTTTTTTTTTTTTTTTTTAAATTTCAAGAATTACATTGCTAACCCTTTTGTTATCATATTCCTGTTGAAACACACTGCTTTTGTTTCAATTAATTTTGATAATAATGAAGTATTTGGTAAAATATCACATAAGATTTTGCTGGGAGGTTTTAATTTAGATCACTTTAAAACAAAATGTTTGTATTATTAAAATCAGGTGCAGTCTAGGGCAGGTTGATATCAAATGGGTTGAATGTGGTATCCTTTATTAAGCAGTAGAAAAATGTGGATACTATTTCTAGCAGGTCCCTTGCTGGATTGCCATCCATTACTTGAGTATAGTGAGTGGTAAAATGTGAATAAGTTATTCAAATTCTCAAGGTGAAAGATATAAAGAAATAGAACACATTCATTGTGTTGATAGGCCTGTGGATCATTATCGAAAATTCAATTGGCTTGTTCCATGCAGTTAAGTCTACTTTGTCACAGCTTATCAGAAGAACACAAACCTTATCAACAATACAAAACAGAATGAAAAGTAAATAACAAGATAAACCAAGAAGGAAGAGCCCTTTTGATATGAACAAAATTTTACATGTAAGAACATTTGAAACCACCTGCTGACAAAGTCTCTAAAAATTTAAAATGAAAAAAAGGGGGTTTAATCCTCCAGACCAAAACAGTAATTTAATATAAGTTACATATAAGTTGGTGAGCGAGCAGAATCACTAGCATGCCAGGCAAAATGCTTAGTGGCATTTTGTCTGTCTTCACATTCTGAATTCAAATTCTGCCATGGTTGACTTTGCCCTTCGTCCTTTCGGGATCAATAAAATAAGCACCAGTTGAGTACTGAGGGTCGATGTAATCAACTTAACCCCTTCCCTAAAATTTCTGGCTTTGTGCCAAAATTTGAAATCAATATAAGTTACATATCAACTAATTAGTAAAATTAAAGATATAATATTTGTCTCAATAGAAATATCCAAACAGGTTTTTAGGCATTTATTCCCATTTTCTATACTAGAAAAAAAAAAATAGCTTGTCCACTCCTGAGATAAACAGTTGAAGCAAAATATTACATGCTTCACTTAACATTTAAACAAATACATAAGGGATAGATCTGGGTAAACTAGTAATGTCTGGAGGATATTTTTGTGGAGTGGGAATAACTGCTTTTAGTAGCAAGTTAGTACATCATGTACCTACTGTTAATACAATGAGCGACTTCTGAATTAACAAAGTACAGTGACTCTGAGATCTTAATAGACATACATTTTATAGGAGGGAATAAAATGTCTACAACAGCCAAGTAAAAAAAAATCCCCAAAAAACTGCTGTGTTACTGGACTGATGTTATTAAAGAACAAGAATCATGTGCTGTCTTTATTGAACTGTCAAACACACCAAACCACTGATCAAATTGAAGTATTTATAAGTAATTGAAATGGTATTGAAATATGTTTCACTTCAAAGCAAAAAATGGAGAAGGAAATTTTCACAGATGCCATTTAGTTTGATTTATCTGTAAATTATATGAACTTCAAAGTATGAATTCTTCCAACTGAATGCCAATTTTTATAGTTAACAACTCTATTATGCAAAGACTGTGGCATCTAAAACAGATGAAGATAAGTTAAATCTTCTATATTTAATGGATGTGTAAATCAAATAGATTTTTCACATTGCAGAAAGAAGGAAATTAGTAGAGCTAAGGAAGGATTACATCAGTAAAATCATATTTTTTTTCTTTTGTGTTTCAGTCATTTGACTGCAGCCATACTGGAGCACCACCTTGAAGTGTTTTCACCTAACAATTTGACCCCATGACTTATTTTTAAGCCTAGTACTTATTCTAGTGGTCCCTTTGCTGAACTGCTAAGTTATGGGGATGTAAGCATATCAAAACTAGTTGTGAAGTGATGATGGATGGGACAAACACAGACACAAAAATACACAGACATTTATATATTGGGTCATCCCATAAATAATGCGGTTTTTTAATACTTTTATTTTTCAAAATTAAGATAAAGAAAGTTCTTTTTTTAACCTAAAATATACTCTCCTTCATTTTCTACAATGCTCTTCCATCTAGACTTGCAAGGCCCCTCTTCCAAAATTCACTTGTCCATGACGAAAAATACTCCTCCAATACTCATCTACAGAATTCATATTTTTTCTGTCCAAATGATTTTGAAGACTGCAGAATAAATGATAATCAGATGGGGCAATGTCCGGCGAATATGGTGGGTGAGGTATCATTTCCCATTCAAATTGCTCTAGCCTTTGGAATGTCATCCTTGCTATATGTGGCCAAGCATTATCCTGATGGAATAACACATTTCGTCTTGAAACCAAAGATTGTTGTTTTTCTTCTGGTGCTCACTCAAGCTGCTAAGTTGCTCACAGTAGATCTTTGTTATCATTTGGTTTGGGTTTAAAAGTTTAAAGTAGACTAAACCTTTCATATCCCACCAAACAGATAATAACACCTCATGTGGATGAAGACCTTTTAGCCTGGGGTGCTGGTGTTTCTCCGTTCCCTACTCACTGTCATTGGCACTTGACATTTTTATAGAGAACCCATTTCTCATCACCAGTCACTATTTGGTCCAAAAAAGGTTCATTCGTGAGACATGACAGCAAAGAAGAGCACACATTCACTCTCTGCACACGATTAGACTCAGAAAGTCTGAGAGGAACACACTGACTCAATTTACTGACTTTTCCAATAGCACGCAGGTATTGATGAATGGTTGACTGACCAAATCCAAGCTTCTCTGCTAGTTCCTCAACAGTTATGATTGGATTTTGTTCCACTAGGGTTTGCACGATGTCCTCATCAAGCTCAACAGATCTTCAAGGATGAGGCTCATCTTCTACACTATAGTTTCTGGAACCACTGTTGATACTGGCTTATGCTTATTGTCGAATCCTCATTGGTAAGAACAAGTTTATAATGAGGAAAAAGAAATTTTCCCATAGTCATGTCATCAAACCAATGAATTTATGTAGGCAACAGCCCAAATATATTAAAACAAAACTATACATTCTAAGCCTCATATCTGTGATGAATATTGAAAAAACATAGACTACATCCTTCTACAATGCTGAGCCCTAGCAAAGGTCGAATATTTTCAGAGATATGTTAGTGCAGATATGACTGTATGGATATAGATTTCACTTTGTAACTTAATGTTTTCAGGTTCTATCCAAATGCATGGCACTTTCAATAAATATCTTCTACAATAGGTTTGGGTTAATCAATGTCTTGTTAGTGGAACTGACAGAGGTAAACTGCATAGAAGCCTGTCATATGTGTGTGCATGTGTGTTTACATTCCATGCATCTTTGCTTGATACACTTTGAGCAATATGACTCATAGCTCTGTACCTTGTGAGGACAAGTGGAATAAAAATAACAAAAATCCCTTACTTGAAAAACATGTAAGAGTTGGTGACAGGAAGCACATTCATCCCCCAAACTACTACCTCATTAAGTTTTTGTCCAAGCCATGCTAGCATAGAAAAGCAGATGTAAATATGAGTGAACAACTAACCAGATACTTAAAATTCAACAGGCAGATGTAATTATAGATTTAGATTACATTAATTGCTTTTTAGGATTAGAGATATTTAGTGGAGACAGAGATATAGATTAGTTCTTGATATTACTATCTCAAATCAGCAAACTAAATCTAATAACTCCTTTCAATCTATTATTCTCATTAAAATTCTAATGATGAGAACTTGTGAGTCTCATCATCATCAACATTTAATGTCTGTTTTCCATGCTGGTATAGGTCGGATGGTTTGAAGGCCAGTTGAAGAGCTGTCCAGGTTCCATGTCTATTTTGCCATGGTTTCTATGGCTGGATGCCCTTCCTAATGCCAACCACTCTACAGAGTGTACTGGGTGCTTTTACGCAGCACCAGCACAGGTGCATTCATGTGGCAGTGGCATGGGTGCTTTTCATGTGGCACCAGTACCCATGAACCTGCAAAATTAAGGTCGCTCAGCTGAAGAGAGTGATAGGGGACATGCCTGTATGCAAGAGCTTAGCTTGACATGTCTTCTCAAGCACAGCAAACCACCAGAAGTCTCAGTCCCCTGTCATCCTCTCTGTGAGGCTTCTGTTGCTTTAAATGTATTTGGTATGCCAAATACACAATCTTGCTTCAATTAATTGTTTGTAGTCATTTTTCAGGACCATGACCATTGATAAACAAAATATCTGTTAAGAGTAACTTTTTTTTCTTTTAATGTTTAATCCTTTTAATGCCAACCAACCTGAGACCAACCCAAATTGTATGATATAAAAATTTCTTGTTTTAAAGTGATCTAAATTAAAACTGTCCATCAAAATTTCAAGTTATTTTACTAAATTCTTTATTTTTGAAATAAATGTAACAAAGGCACTGTATTTCAACAGAGATTCTGCTTCAATATTTCAATAATAATCCTTTCTACTATAGGTACAAGGCCTGAAATTTGGGGGCAATGAGCTAGTGCTCAACTGGTACTGATCTCATTGACCTTGAAAGGATGAAAGGTAAAGTCTACCTTGGCAGAATTTAAACTCAAAACCTAAAGACACACACACACACACACACAGATTTACATCTACCATATCAGTTCACAAGCCTTTGGTCAGCCCGAGGCTATAGTAGAAAACACTTGGGACTGAACCTGGAACATTGGAACTGAACCTGGAACCATGTGGTTGGGAAGCAAACTTCTTACCACACAGCTAGGTGGCAAGTAGGCAGAATTGTTAGCATTTTACCCATCTTTATTTTCTGAGTTCAAATTCCACTGAGGTCAATTTTGCCTTTCATCCTTTTGGGGATCAATAAATTAAGTACTAGGGGTTGATGTAAATGATTTACCCCTTCCCTAAACTCACTGGCTTAGTGCCAAAATTTGAAACCATTAGTAAGTCGGTGTTTGGAATATAATAAATTAACAAGAAATTCTGATGGATGGTTTTAATCTAGATTACTTTAAAACAGGAAGCGTGTATCAGAGAATTAGGGGTGGTCTGAAGCAGGTGAGTATCAAAAGGCTTAAGATAACGACTTCGTTAAGGTAACACCTCTAACCTAAAACACACATTTCCCTGAGCTGTTGATTAGCAGCAGCACTCTGACAATATTGCTTGCTCTCACATGTATCATAAAAAAACCTCTCCTTCACTCATCTCCGTTTGAGTTAAAAATTAGTAGTGCTCTAGTTCCAATTTGACTTTTTTTCTCATCTGTTAATTGAACATCTTTTCTTTTAGATAGCATTTGGTGGGGTTTTTTTTTTTTTTTTTTTTTGAATTTTTTTTCAGTATGAAGAAAATGAAGAAAAAAGTGAGAAAGGGAAGGAGAATGAATAGCACACAAACAGAAAATGAGTAACTAAAACCATAAGCAACCATGAGGAACAGAAGAAGCATTAGTAATTATATTGTCAGCTGAACTATCATTCTCCTCTTCCTTCCCATTATTATTATCATTTATTACTATGGTGGTGAGCTGGCAGAATCATTAGCATGCTGGGCAAGATGCTTAGTGGCATTTCATCCATCTTTGTTTATGTTCTGGGTTCAAATTCTGCTGTGGTCAGCTTTGTCTTTCATACTTTCAGGGTCAATAAATTAAATACCAGTAAAACACTGGGGTTGACGTAACTGACTAGCCCCCCCCCCAATTTCAGACCTTGTGCCTTTAGTAGAAAGGATTATTATTATTATTATTATTATTATTATTATTTACCTTCATGAAGATAAATAGGCAATAAGAAGAGCACAATGTGATTTGTAATAGGTTGTTTATTTAACGGTTTGAACAATATTTCTACAGATACTCCATCTTCAGGTTCAAAATGTAAACTGAAAATAACTGCAGAAACACACAGAAATTCAAAATCTTATTCAGTGTAACATAAAAGCAATCATCTCAATCTATTACAAATTGCATCATACTCTTCTTATTATCTATTATTATTATTATTATTATTATTATTATTATTATTAAGGTGGTAGAATCATTAGCATGCTGGGCAAAATGCTTTGCAGCATTTTGTCCGCCTTGATATTCTGAATTCGAAATCCTCCAAAATCAACTCAGCCTTTCATCTTTATGGCGTCAATGAAAATACCAGTGAAACATTAGGGGGCTAATGTAATTGACTATCCCCCTTCCCCAAAATTTCAGGATTTATGCCTATAGTAGAAAGGATTATTATTATTATTATTATTATTATTATTATTATTGACAAGCTGCCAGAGTCATTACTACACCAGGCAAAATGCTTTGTAGCATTTCATCCATCTTCACATTCCTGAGTTCAAACTTCACCAAGGTGGACTTTGCCTTTCATTATTTTGTGGTCAATAAAATAAGTACCAGTTCAGCACTGAAATTGGTAGCCTTCTGCCAAAATTTGAAACCTTTTCTTGTTTTTCTTTATTATTATTATTATTATTATTATTATCATTATCATTATTATATCTTGTGATAAGAGATTTGGTGATGGGTGGTGATACAATTCACCAATTGTACATGTTCATTAAGATATGTTCAACAGAGAAGCTGCTGCAGAGTGTGCTAAAGAACAAATATAAGTTCAGTGTTTTACTTTTTTGATCCATGGATGGATCTGTGATTTATTAAGGGAATATCAACTTCATTTTGATTAACTTTATTTTTGAAATAACATACACAAGTTAGGAAGAAATACCAGCTGAGGGAACAGTAGTAGAAGTAGAACAATGACAGTAGCAGCATAAACAAGAATTTTTACATGAGCTAATAAAAAAATTCCTGTCCACATTCAATAATGAGTGTTTCTAACACAAATATTAAGACCAGAAACTGGTGGGGCAAGGGAGAAAGTCAGTCAATGAAATCAATCTTGGTACTTGACTAGTATTTCGTTTTACAGAGCCTAGAAGACGGAAGTCAAAAATCCACCTTGGCATGATTTGGACTAAGAATGTAAAAGGCTGGAACAAATACCACAAGTTATTTTGTCCATCACTGACTATTCTGCTAATCCACCACCCTCAGTAATAATTGTTTCTAACATAGGCACTTGACCAGGTATTTGGGGGAGGGAGTGAAAGAGGCTGTATGGTAAGAAACTCGCTTCCAAACCACATGGTTCTAGGTTCAGTCCCACTGTGCGGCACCTTGGGCCAACCAAAGCCTTGTGAGTGGATTTAGTAGACAGAAACTGAAAGAAGCCCATCATATACATATGTGTGTGTGTGTACATGTGTGTGTGTGTACATGTGTGTGTGTGTGTGTGTGTGTGTTTGTCCTTCACCACCACTGGACAACCAGCATACTAACAATTCTTGTTTCTTTATTACCCACAAGGGGCTAAACACAGAGGGGAAAAACAAGGACAGACAAAGGGATTAAGTCAATTACACCGACTCCAGTGCGTAACTGGTACTTAATTTATCGACCCCGAAAGGATTAAAGGCAAAGTTGACCTCGGTGGAATTTGAACTCAGAACGTAACGGCAGATGAAATACTGTTAAGCATTTCACCTGGTGTGCTAACAATTCTACCAGCTCACCACCTTCACATGAATAAATAATACAAATGAATTTTGCTGTGTGTGCTACCAATTCTGCAATCTAACACATGTATTCATTGTAATAAATACTAAATTGAGATGTTACCTCAAATAAGTAAAGATTACATAAGAATGATATATATTTTAATGATCAGAATTCTCAAAGGATAAAAACCTCACTAAATTAAGCAGACCTTAATAGATCTGTTAAAATAATTTGAGGAATTTCCTTTAATGATTTTGAAATGAAAAAAGTGATATCATTTGAACCAACAAGGAAATCTCTCTCTATGAGGTTAAATTTTATAGAAACTGTAGTTAAATATCCTTCAGAAGGGATCATCATGTTTGGAACACCCTTGATGCAAAATGGATTAAACAAGTGATACAATTTATTCCTATCAGATAGTGACAAAGTCAGCATGATCAAATTCAAAACTGTTGAACACCATCAGTTATCAATTACAGCCCATCTATGTAAATTATTTGAAAAAATTTACAACACATTTATACAAAACAATAAAAATATGCATGGCTCTCAGCTGTCCAAAGCCTTACAAATGGATTTGGCAATGGGAAATTGAAAACAGCATATTTTCCCTGTGAAAATTCTCAAAAAAAAAAAAAAAAAAATCACCCAGGGTCATATATATATATATTATCTTTATCTTATGATATTTACTTTGTATTATATTATACTCATTTATTGTGCTTTTAATTATTAATTTTTCTATATTTGACAGTGGATTTTCATCGATGAGTTCATGAACCTTGGTTCTTTTCCCTAAAACTATATATTTATATATATATATATATATATATATATATATATATGATTTAAAAGCAGCACTAGTGTTGTAAAGATTATCAACCATACACACTCAATGTATGTTTTGCTTGTTAACCAGTTGTTTACCGATGTTTTACTAGTTTGGTCATTTTGCTGCTATGGATATATTTGTAGAACAAAATAAATAAAATAAAATAAATCTGTGACACATGAGGTTTTTCGAGCGGGATCGTTTGCCAGTGCCCCCCCCACCGGACTGGCTCATGTGCGGGCGACACATGAGGTCTTTCGAGCGGGATCGTTGCCAGTGCCCCTAGACTGGCTCTTGTGCGAGTGACACATGAGGTTTTTCGAGCGAGATCGTTGCCGGTGCCCCTGGACTGGCTCTTGTGTGGGTGGCATATAAAAGACACCATTTCGAGCGTGGCCGTTTTCGTGCGGGTGACACGTAAAAGCACCCACTACACTCTCTGAGTGGTTGGCGTTAGGAAGGGCATCCAGCTGTAGAAACTCTGCCAAATTAGATTGGAGCCTGGTGTTGTCATCCGGTTTCACCAGTCCTCAGTCAAATCGTCCAACCCATGCTAGCATGGAAGGTGGACGTTAAACGATGATGATGATGATGATGGGACAATATTCTGAACATGTTGGAAAGATTCAGCAACAAATTATATATTGTGATTCACGGTCACAAAGCAGTGAATTAATAAGTTAACTAGCTGCTTCAAAAGAGAGTATGACTACTATTTTAGGAAATATTAAATTACTACAAATCATTTGACAACAAGAATGTTTTGTAAACTATAATTACATTATTATGTATAAGGTATCAAGCTATTAACCTGAAGATTATTAGATTACTTCCTGCCATAAGCCATGATTTCAAACACAGGCACAAAGCCACACACTTTGTGAAAAGAAATACAGTTTATTAAACTGTCATCAAAATATATTCAATTCATGCACTCACTCTTTCCCAAAAGGATAAAGAGCAAAGTGGAATCAGATAAGATTTGAAATCACAATGCAATGGAAAGGTAACTAAATACAACAAGGCATTTAATCTTCTGAAATGAGTAATTCTACCATCCACAGCTTTCCTTCTTTTCTTCCTACCATAAATTTTATTTATTTATGCGCCCTTTTAAAGCCTAGCCAGGCTCATGGGCCCGGTTTCCTGCTTTTTATGGCGTATGTGTTCCCCCGCCCCCTAGCTGGATGGGATGCCAGTCCATCGCAGCTTTACTCAAGAAACAGGAAGAAAGAGTGAGAGAAAGTTGGGGTGAAAGAGTGAGAGAAAGTTGGGGTGAAAGAGTACAACAGGGGTCACAACCACCCCCTGCCGGAGCCTCGTGAAGCTTTAGATGTTTTCGCTCAATAAACACACACAATGCTCGGTCTGGGAGTCAAAACCGCAAACCTCCGACCACGAGTCCGCTGCCCTAACCACTGGGCCATTGCGCCTCCACCCTACCATAAATAATAACACTTAAATAACGGTACCTAATAGTAAAACAGGTACTTTTTGTACAATAACATAAACACATGCTGATATATACACACTTCAGCCTTTGATGTACTGTGGTGGCTTACATGCCTCAATGATCCTGAGAGCTATGCTAGCGGAGAGCAAGCTACTGGTAAGGCCTCCTATGCTCAAAGGTCAAAGGATAATGGCCAGACTAATATGGGTCAGGTTTTACCAGAGGTAAAGATGGGTTTGCATGGGGCCAACACTCCTATCTAGAAAAAGCAAAGTTACAGAAGCATTGATGGTCTTTGCTCTTGGGTAATATGCTGTGTTTGAGAAGACCTGTCAAGCCAAGTGAAATCATAGCTATGGCCAATGCCAGTGTTGCATGACTGGCACCCGTGCTGGTGGCACATAAAAAGCACCCTTCAAACTTTGAGCCTCATGGAGGCAGTGACAAGTGACTGAGACCTTTGACAATATACCATGCTTGAAAAGACCTGTCAAGTCAGGTGAGACCATAATCATGACCGATGCTGATGTTTTGTAACTGTTGGTGGCATGTAAAAAGTACCCACTACACTCTTGGAGTGGTTGGTGTTAGGAAGGGCATCCAGCTGTAAAAACCAAGCTAAATCAGATTGCAGCTCCCCAGCTTAACCAGTTTTAAGTCAAACAGTCCAACCCATGCCAGCATGAAAAACGGATGTTAAATGATGATGATGATGGGTCTATAAAGTCATGTGCACTACCCTGCTTCCTGCTGGATTATAACTTATTAAAAAAAGGAAAGCAAACATGTATGTATTTTACACAATGAAATCAAAATCCTTGATAAAATGGCTGCCTTCTAGATATATAAGGTATATGATTAAAAAGCTATTTCTTGAAACTATGCTTTACAATGCCAAACATACATACCTTTAAGGGTATATTAAGGGTACACGTATCTGTGAAATATTCAGCCAATCAAACAACTGAATGCTCCTTGTCAGAAACAATAGCAGATCTATCATATACATACATATGTATATAGGGACAGTGAATTTATGATTTATAAGAGCAAAGCATGAAATTTTTGACCCTTGAATCGCTTACTCCTTACTTACTTGTTTCAGTCATTTGACTGCGGCCATGCTGGAGCACCGCCTTTAGTCGAGCAAATCGACCCCAGGACTTATTCTTTGTAAGCCTAGTACTTATTCTATCGGTCTCTTTTGCTGAACCGCTAAGTTACGGGGACGTAAACACACCAGCATCGGTTGTCAAGCGATGTTGGGGGGAACAAACACAAACACATATATATATATACATATACATATATACGACGGGCTTCTTTCAGTTTCTGTCTACCAAATCCACTCACAAGGCTTTGGTTGGCCCGAGGCTATAGTAGAAGACACTTGCCCAAAGTGCCACGCAGTGGGACTGAACCTGGAACCATGTGATTGGTAAGCAAGCTACTTACCACACAGCCACTCCTGCACCTAAAATGAAATGTTATCTGTCAGAAGTGGGATTCGAACCCATACTCACATTCGTGGACCAAAATAACCAATGCTCTGGTTAAGGTGCATCACATGTACCTTGTGTCTGGCGCCTTAGACCGCTCGGCCATCCTGACAGCTACTTATGTAACTTTACACACATATATACACATGTAAAAATAATGATTCACTTCATTACTGCTCAAAGTTTCTTATGATATGTGATCTTCCAGGTAGCAAAAATCTAAATGAATATTCATTCATTTATAAACTCTACTACATGTATTGAAAACTTTGCCTGTTTATATACTCAAATATAGAAGTGTGTGTCTGAGCATGCATATGTAATTATCTATCTATGGAGAAGTGGGGTAGAGGAGTCACTTCATTTTGTATTCACTACTTGAGTTCTTCGCTGAACAAATACATTAATAAAAATATGAAAAGGGTTTAAAATAGAACCTGAATAAAAGCATGTTTTAACAACACTGACTAAAGTAACTGCGTAGCTATGCAAGATATATTACTATTACTTTACAGAGTCTCTCTGGACAAAGAGAAAATTGATATAAGGTGCAGGGTGAGGAAAGATTTGTTGAGAATTGAAAGCACAAAGAAAAAAACATAAAACAGGTCAAGGCAAACGTAATATTTGTCAGTGAAGAGAAAGAAAAAACAAACATTAAGAAGAGTAATACAGCTGCTGGTTAGCCTCAGATCAGTTCTGATCCAACATATCTACAATAAAAGGCATTCTAGCTCTGAAATCTTCCCTCTTGGCTCTAATGTATCCACTGAACTGCATCACACAATGTGTCCTTTTATTTTTTTTTAATGAAATTAGCCATAAACTACTTTGAAAAAAAAAAAAAAAAAGAGTAATTTTAAGAGAAATATTTAATAGAGTAGTTACTTCGACAAGACTTCCATCTGCTATTGGAAAAGGGATATCTGTATCAACCACGTGATATTACAAATATCTTAGGCATACTGTAATAGCTGGTGTATAAGACATGCTTTTTTTTTTTTAACTAGGTTTTTATCCCTCGTTATGTTGCCGATAAAAATATCTGTTAATCATGCATGTACCTTCTTTAATAGTGGACTGTTATATAGTGAAAGTCTCATTAGTTACTATGGTGACAACAGTCTACCTATTTATCTATAATATATAAAAAAAAAATTCTCTCCTGTCTGTAACACAGCTGTATTATGGATAGGAGACTGGGTGTCCTAAGCTAAGAAACCAGATAAACATAAGTCTAGCGGGCACAATAATTGTTACAAATTATAAAATACTGATAATGAATACAAATTTTTGTAAATTTGCTTACAGTACATTGGCAGTTATATGAGGAAGTCACATCATCTCATTGTATCTCCTTTCTTGGCATAACCACATCTGACCTATGTCTTACATTATTTAATGGCTGTGTTTTCATTAAGAAACATTTTTTAATTATCTAATCTTTCAGCTACCTGTTAGCTATATGCAATGAGTGGATGATAACAAAATCATAGCAGTGGCGTACTATCCTGGTAGCTGATTATTGTTACATATAACACCATAGCCAGAAATAAAAGCTTTACGTCTTGTAGCGCAATTTTCTTGACCAAAATATAAACAAGTACACAGTTGATCTGAAGAAGATAAAGTTGAAATATAGAACTCATATAAGATAGTTTCTTTATGATAAATTTATGATTTCATACTGTATTCTACTCTATTGTCGCAGCATTATATTTACATGCACAAAACCATACATCTTTCTTTACAAATCCATTTTAAAACATCTTTCTGCAAATGTCTGTTGAGACATATTAAATTTATTTTTTCCCTCAAAATATATTTGTAAAATAGCAGTGTCTTATGAGAGAGTATTAATTATTATGCATTCCAGTCTTTCTCACATGCGCGCGCACACACACACCTTTTACTTCTTTCAGTCATTTGACTGTGGCCATGCTGGGGTACTGCCTTGAAGGGTTTTAGTCAAACAAATCAACCTCAGGACATATTCTATCAGTCTCTTTTGCCAAACAGCTAAGTTATGGGGATGTAAGCACACCATCATCGGTTATCAAATGGTGGTGGGGGACAAACACAGACACAAAAACACACACATAGATATATACAAATATATATGACAAATCAACCCCAGGACTTATTCTCTGTAAGTCTAGTACTTATTCTATCGTTCTCTTTTGCTGAACCACTAAGTTACAAGGACGTGAACACACCAACATCGGTTGTCAAGCAATGGTGGGCGGGACAAACACAGTCACACAAACACACACAACTCTCTCTCTCTCTCTCTCTCTCTCTCTCTCTCTCTCTCTCTCTCTCTCTCTCTCTATATATATATATATATATATATATATATATATATATATATATATATATATATATATATATATGACAGGCTTCTTTCAGTTTCCGTCTACCAAATCCACTCACAAGGCTTTGGTCAGCCCAAGGCTATAGTAGAAGACCCTTGCCCAAGGTGTCCCGCAGTGGGACTGAAACCGGAGCCATGTGGTTGGTAAGCAATCTACTTATCACACAGTCACTCCTGTGCCTATATATTCTTTTATTTGTTTCAGTCAACGGAGCACCGCCTTTAGTCGAATAAATTGACCCCATGAGTTATTCATTGTAAGCCTAGTTCTTATTTTACCAGTGTCTTTTGCCGAACCACTAAGTTACAGGGACATAATCACACCAACATCGGTTATCAAGCAATGGTGGGGAGACAAACACAGACACGCAAACATATATGTGTCTCTACATTATCTAGTAGTTCATGATATAGGCTCTATCTCAATCTAATGTTGTTTATCTCCAGGTCATTCTAGCTATTACAATCCCTCATTTTGTGTATCAATGAACACATTATTTAATGTGTTCTTCCCTTTTTTAAAGTTGTTAGAATGTAATTAGTGATATGAATCTTGTTTAACTAGGTACTTTGATGCAAATATAGCGATAATACATGATAATCTATAACTCATTTAATTCAGTAGATAAAACTTCCAGTAGCTATATATAAACATAGCCTGTACTTACCAAATAGATATGACCCAATGGCATGTAACATGCTTTTACTGATTGTTTTAGGTGCCCTTGTCAATAGATATAGACACTCTCTTGGCCCTCCAAACCTTGACCAAACAGAATATCAAGTATGTGAGAGCTGGAGGGATAGAGAGTTGCACTAGCATTCAGTGGTACCTATTTTCAGCTGAGGAGATGGAAGCAATGTAAAATAAAGTGCTTTGGTCAAAGCTCAAAGGCAATGTACAACTCAGTCAAAGAAGTGAGCTCATAACCTTGTGATTGTGAGCCCAACATCCTAACTTGTAGACCACCTCTCTTCACACAATATGTAATTAAGAACAAATAACACAAAACATTCTCTAAACAATCAGCCATTAAAATTATTTATATTATATCAAAATCCATTCATTAATGTAAACATGTTCCTGAAAGTAAAATTGAGAGATTTTCCCAAAACTGGATAATTTAGATTAATGGTTCTCAACCAGAGTCCATATGACCCCTGCAGGTTCATGCAAGCAAAATAGTAAATTGGGGATTCACAGTCGTATATTAAGGGTCTTTGAAAGATTTTATTTTAGATGCATGTATTGCAAGAAACAGTTAGGCTTCTTTCTTTAATTTTACATAGTTCTACCTACACAAGTTGTTGTTGTTGGCACTCCGTCGCTTACAACGTCGAGGGTTCCAGTTGATCCGATCAATGGAACAGCCTGCTCGTGAAATTAACGTGCAAGTGGCTGAGCACTCCACAGACACGTGTACCCTTAACGTAGATCTCGGGGATATTCAGCATGACACAGTGTGACAAGGCTGACCCTTTGAATTACAGGCACAACAGAAACAGGAAGTAAGAGTGAGAGAAAGTTGTGGTGAAAGAGTACAGCAGGGTTCGCCATCATCCCCTGCTGGAGCCTTGTGGAGCTTTAGGTATTTTTCGCTCAATAAACACTCACAACGCCCGGTCTAGGAATCGAAACCATGATCCTATGACCACGAGTCCGCTGCCCTGACCACTGGGCCATTGCGCCTCCACACCTACACAAGTATGAAAAACAAAATAGGAATTTTGAAAGAAATTTCGATAAAACTAATTGATAAACATTGAATGGCTATGGGGGTCCACCAGAATAAAATAGTAATCAAGGCGGTCCACAGGTTAAAAAAAAAAATGATTGAGAATCACTGGTTTAGATTAAAATCTCAAAAATATTGTTACAGTCACAACTCTAGAAATCACAACAGCAGGACAAACCCATTTTTATGTTGGTAAAATATTTTGTTGATAATATTTTAACAATACTGATGCAACAAATATTAAGACAATCAATACTGTAAAAATGAATTGGTCAGTGTCCCCCTCTCTCTCTCTCTCTCTCTCTCTCTCTCTCTCTCATACACACACACTCACTACTTTTTTTCTTTTTCTTTTTACTTGTTTCAGTCATTTGACTGCAGCCATGCTGGAGCATTGCCTTTAGTTGAATGAATCAACTCCAGGACTTATTCTTTGTAAGCCTAGTACTTATTCAATCGGTCTCTTTTGCCGAACCACTAAATTACGGGGATGTAAACACACAAACATCAGTTGTCAAGTGATGGGGGGAGGACACAGACACGAACATGTACATATATATATATATATATGACAGGCTTCTTTCAGTTTCCGTCTACCAAATCCACTCACAAGGCTTTGGTCAGCCTGAGTCTATAGTAGAAGACACTTGCCCAAGGTGTCACGCAGTGAGACTGAACCTGGAACCATGTGGTTTTGAAGCAAGCTTCTTACCAAACAGCCATACATGCGACTACTGTTTCTACTTTTAAAAAATATTCAGCTAGGTTAGGTCTTTCATGTGCCCCTAGGACTGGTAAGGCAAGAAATTAACCTGGCTTCGCAGGAAGTTAGGTTGACTAAGATTATAACTCACCCCTGAATCAGACACCAGTCTGTTGCAGAGTTGACTTCCCAGCTATTTGCTATCATTCTTTTGCAGCTGAGTGGACTAAAACAATGCAAAATGAAGTGTTTTGCTCAAGAAACAACACACCTCCTGTTCCAGGAACTGAAACTATGATCTTAGGATCATGAGTGCAACACTGTAAACACTATGCTATGTGCCTTCACATTTAATCACATTAATAGATGAAATAAAGAGAGATTAAATGAAGAATGTTAAAGCTCAAATGTGAATTAGCGTCTTCTTCTTGCTCTTGCTTGATGGGGCTGCGATCATCCCAGGTTAGAGGTCCCAGAGATGTCATCATGTGTAGAGCTAACCAGGTCAACCAGTGTCCCTCCCCCATCCATCACTGCCAGTCCTGTGCCAACCTCTCTGCATCATTCAGATGTAAGTGAATTAAGAATATGATCAATTATCAAAAACATTTGGTTGGCACTTCAATAAGAAAAAACTACACCAGCACTAGCTCTACATGCTGTATGAATGAGTGCACTGAATTGGAGGTGGAAAGTGCACTAATATTAAAGGTGGAGGAGGTATTTTAGGTGGATAAAACCGTGTAGGATACATAGTTTAACAATAAAATTAAACACCATTCATGCTAACTTCAACTGAAGATGTCACAACTAGAGATCAGGAAAAACCATACACTGCCACAAATTTTGTGCTTTCCTTACACAGATCATTAAGTAAAATACACACATACATATATTATCTCTAGGTTTGCTGTGAAATCAAATCAATCAATTCTGATTGTCATCATTGTCATTTAACATCCACTTTTCCCTGCTTACATAGGTCGGACAAAAGTTGCTGAGGCAGATTTTTCATAGCTGGGTGCCCTTCCTGTCACCAACCCTCACCTGTATGATGATGATGATGATCATCATCATCATCATCGTTTAACGTCCACTTTCCATGCTAGCATGGGTTGGGCGATTTGACTGAGGACTGGTGATACCGGATGGCTACACCAGGCTCCAATCTGATTTGGCAGAGTTTCTACAGCTGGATGCCCTTCCTAACGCCAACCACTCAGAGAGTGTAGTGGGTGCCTTTACGTGTCGTGATGATGTTCATCTATAACTATCACATGACAACGGTGCGTGTGCGTGCATGCACACACACACACACACACACACACACGCGCAGCCTATTATCAAGTTTTAAAAATTGCTAGATGTGAAGTACATTTGAAATCTGATGAGTCACTGTACAATTTAGACACATTACATGATATATCTGACTTTGATAGTAGATTAATTAACGAGTTATGAATGGCTTGTATCATTTCATTTATTTCAGAGAGAAAAAAAAATCAATTTTGATAAAAAGTTTTTTTGTTTTATGCTCTAGTTTGGGGAATCAGACTTGGAATTTCAAATAGTCTGGATTTCTAACAACATGGCCAGATAAACTAAGGTAAGTATAATGCCCTAGGATATAATTCAGTACTAATGACAACAGGGTGTGAATCTACAGTTAATAATCGAAGAGAAAAAGAGAGGAGAGAGTTCAACCAGTTGAACTTTGTGACACTTGAGAATTTCCGTTTTACATATTAAATATCAAATACTGGTTTTCAGTTTGATTCATAATATCATATTTCAACTAAAGATATTAACCTGAATGGTATGAAATACCATTCTTGGCCTTCAGGCAAATATATATTCAAATTTTTTTTTAACCAGCTGCTGATTCAACACTAAAACAGGAGGATAATTATGCAGCTGACCTGAATTACAAATATGTCGAGGTTGACTTAATCAATATCACACACAGATATTGATAAAATACTATGTAACCAAGAGAGGGAGAGAGAAGGGGGAGTGGCTTTGGATGAGATCCATTAATACCAAGAAGTATTATAGTAGAATATCATTAAAAACTCTTAGTTTCACAATACAAACTAACATAAAACAGAACTGCAATTAAAATTATAGATGCCTGGATGGCTATGTGAGTGGATAGTACTTAAAAGAAAGAAAACAGGCAAAAAGTTAATAGCAAAAGCTACTGAGTTAGCATAGGAATCCAACTGGAAATATATAGACATGGCAGTGTGGTTAAAAACTTCAGTTTGCAACTTCAGGGTCCCCAGTTTAGTGCCAGTATATGGCACCATGGGCAGTTTTTCATCAACCAAATTCTACAGTATAAGCGTGGAATTTGACGGATGGAAACTGTGCATTAGTCCAGTGTATGTGTGTGTGTGTGAGAGACAGAGAGAATTCTTGAAGTTAAGATCAAAAGAACAAAAAGTCCAAAGAGAACCCTCTACAAGGAGTTAAAGATAATTGCAGAGTAAGTAATTATATTACACACACACACACACACACACACACACACACACACACACACATTAAGTATGTATGCATATGTACTGGTGTTTACATTTACCATCATCATATAACATCCATTTTCCATGCTGGCATAGGTTAGATGGTTTGACTGAACCAGGCTCCAGTCTGTTTTGGCTTGGTTTCTACAGCTGGGTGCCCTACCCAACACCAACCACTCCATAGAGTATACTGGGTGTCTTCCATGTGTCACCGGCAAGGATACCTTTTATGTTTCACCAGCACAAGTGTCTTGTACATGTCATTGGCACAGGTGCTACCAGTGTAAAAAGCATTGCTGATGTTGTGTCCCTTTAAATCCTGTAGCTTAGTGGCTCAACAATAGAGATGAAAAAAAAACAATGTAAACATGTACCTGATTGAAATAAATAGGGGGGGGGGCGTGGGTCAATATGAAGTAGCAAACCCTTGAAAGCAATTCCCTCAACATGGCTGTAAACTAAAGACTGAAACCAGTGAAATAAAAGAATAAAAAAAATTTCAAATCTAGAAGAACAGGACTAAAAATGACATGATCAAACTGAACACACACACACACACAGAGGCATAGTGTGTATGACATTATGACATCTACTTTTCTGCTGTTATTGATTTACAGCTAGAGAAGTTAAACATTAGAAGTGCAACAGGTAGCTGTAAAATTGAGATGGTTATAACAGGATTTTACAGTTAATTAACCCTTCTGTTGACTTGATATATCACTTGATAAATTGGATGACTTAGAGGTTAAGATGCAGGACCACTTGAGCTAAAGATCATTCTGTTAGTGGTCATTTATCATTACTTTTTTGTAGCTGTTCTATACTGTGCTTCTATTGATGTCAGTTAGCTAAGATGAGCTGGTTAAAACAGTTTAATGAAATATAGTTTTGGATTACTAGCTTCTCAGTGCTGCCTTTAAACCTTCCACAGGTATTCCCTTGTGTATTTTAGTACAACAATTATATCAACATACCCCATTTCACCTGGCTGTTGAGAAGAGGTACCAGATCTTTGGAGAATGCTACCTGGAATACACCAGAATCCTATTACAGGAGGGACACAGCTCTCAACTACTAAATACAACAAAATGCTTTTAAAAAGAACTCATAAAACCAGATTTAGACTTTAGACTTGGTACAGTTAAGTAGATGAGATAGTAGCTTTCTTTCACATGTGAAGTTAGTCCATCACAGGTAAAACTCTCAGATAGATCTGGTAATTGTATGAAGTACAACTAAGTAAACTAAAGCAGAAAAATCAGCATCTTGCCTAAAAAATATAAGAGATTCCTACAATGGTTTCAAATACAAGAATCAGTAGACCAATATTTTATCGACATTGTCATCATCATCACCATTTAATGTCTGTTTTCCATGTTGGTATGTGTTGAACGGTCTGACAGGCACCGGTAAGGCCAGGAACACACTAGATTCCATAGTCTGTTCTGGCTTGGTTTCTATGGCTGGATGCTCTTCCCAATGCCAACCACTCCATACAGTGTATTGGGTGCTTTTTATGTGGCACCAGCACTCACACCAACACTTTCTACACAGTACCTTGGTTTTAGGCTCTCTCTCTCACACACACACACACAAGAACATCCAATGATGAATACAAGCTTAAATCAAACAAAATGTGGTATAGACAGACACACTAAAGAAAAAAAGTTAACATTCAAAACAACATACAAAAACATAGCTCTAGTGGCCATTTATGTTGTACATAGTTCAGGAACGGAACTCACAAGTAAATATAGTTTAAACTGAATGTAGTTAAACTAGAATTAATACTTAACATTTGAAATATACTGTTCAAATCTAATCTAATTATGCTAAATACTTGCTAAAAATAGGAAGAGTAACTTCAATTTTAAATGAATACATCAACACACACACACACACACACACACATATATATATATATATATATATATATATATATACACACACACACACACACACATAAAGTGTGTTAAGAGCATTTATAGAACACATATCCTATAGAAACTCAACAAAGATGGAGAAGAGGTGTTATAAGTTTTTTAAAAATTAAATTTTTTAAAAACTTATAACACCTTCTCTTCTCCATCTTTAACTGTTTGTTGACTTTCTATAGGATACATGTTCTATGAATGCTCTTAACACACTTAATACTTGTAACATTTACATATTTGAAAAATACTTACTACAGTAAGCTACCAATGTAACATAAAGAATCTTTATTAGAAATCGACCTTTGGAACCTCCCAAAGTAAAGGATGATATAGAACTCAACCTTTTCTCACACACACACACACACACACACATACATATATATATATATATATATATATAAATGAATATATCAACATAGGCATAGAAGCATATGTGTATATATGTATATATGTACAGGTTTGTGTGCCTGTGTGTTCCCACCCCCCTCACCATCACTTGACAACCAATGCTGGTGTGTTTATGTCCCCGAATCTTAGCTGTTCAGCAAAAGAAGCTGATAGAATAAGTACTAGGCTTCCAAAGAATAAGCCCTGGGGTCAATTTGTTCGACTAAAGGCGGTGCTCCAGCATGGCCGCAGTCAAATGACTGAAACAAATAAAAGAATAAGTAATGTCATTAACAGAAGGTTAATAATCTACTACAGAATAGCCACAGAAAAATGACAGGGTAACAAAAAAAAAAAAAAAAAAATATATATATATATATATATCTCCTTGTCTCCGTATTCTTTCTGTTGAAGAGCGTAGCTCGAAACGTCAAAGACTTTCCGTATTCCCGAGCGTCATACTAATATATACTTTTGTTATTTACACCACCTGTCCTCGTCTGTTGTTATTTTTTGTATATTCTCCCATATATATATATATATATAAAAAGCTAAAAGCAACAACTAAAAATACTCCATTGAATTTGTTTGATATCAAAACACAAGCTCTCCTAGGTTTTTGTAGCCAATTTTCTATTTTGAGGTGAAGTACCTTCAATTATATTTCAACCCACTTTCTTCATGGATCTTTCAGATTTTACGTTTCTTTGCTGTGAAAGTAGACAAGTAATGTCACCATAGAAAGCCATAAACATTGTATTGGTAATCCTTGATTTATTACGTGCTTAATTAGAAAACTTAACACAAAAAAAAAAACTTCAAAAAGTAAACCGCCATGATTGACAATACTTTTAAGCAATGCATATATTTGCTCCACTAAACCCGTTCCCATTTCACAGTTCAGTGTGCTCCCATTTTACAGTTTCAGTAGCTGAAAATATTTGCTCTAAAAGTGTACAGTATTATTTTAAATCATGTTAAGGTAGTGAGCTGGCAGAAATTGTTAGCACGTTGGATGAAATGCTTAGTGGTATTTCACCCGTCACAACGTTCTGAGTTCAACTTTACCTTTCAGCCTTTCACAGGGTCGATAAATTAAGTGCCAGTTAAGGACTAGTCCCCTCCCTCAAAATTTCAGGCCTTGTGCCTACAGCAGAAAGGAGTATTTTAAATCATGTTAAAGTGGCAAAACACACACACACACAAAGATGTGAGAAACAAATTTCTATTAATCAACATTTTTACATCACTTGAAAACTGGAACTTGGGACTCGCTATTTTAAACTACATTTAAACAATTCAACTATTTTTTTTATCTGTGATTACTTTTGATTACTCTTCCTATCTATGATTACCTTTGATTACTCTTTCATTCTGGTGGACCCATATCCATTCTATATTTAAAAACTACTTTTATAGAAACTTCTTTCAAAATTTCTATTTTGTTTTTTCACACATTAACTTGTGTAGGCTGAGCTATGTAAAATTAGAGAAATAAGCCTAGTTGTTTCTTGCAATACATACTAATACATATACCTAAAGCAAAATTTTTCAGGGGCCCTTAAAATACTATTGCGGATCCTATTTTGTTGTGTGGACTCTGTAAAATCTTTTATGGACCCTCAGGGGCCATATGGACCCCCATATGAGACCCATTGATCTAGAGATTAAAACCAAATATTTTTTACACCAGAGTACAAAGAAGATATTTCAACTGACAAATAAATATCAATTCTGTTTGAATTTATTCTGTAGAAAACAAAAACAAGATTTGAGCATGTATAAAATACCAATAAACTTTTATGCAAGCTTGCTCCCCAACCACATGGGTCTGTGTTCAGTCCCACTGCATGGAATCTGAAGCAAATATTTTCTACTATAGCATCAGGCTAGCCAAAGCCTTGTGAATAGATTTGGAGATGGAAACTGTAAGAAGCCCATCCTTTATATATATATATGTATATATTAGGCCGGCAACTAAGTTCCCGTCGTTTTTTTAAATCTTGGAATTTATTGCGTTTTAAAATTTTGGAATCTATTTTGTTTTTTTTTCTAGTTAATTTTAGTTAATTTTTGTTTATTTTCAGATCATTAAAATGGAATGTCAAGTTAAGAAAAACGAGCATTTTCGACACCTCCTTTTTTTGCTTTTTAATCAAGGTTCTAAGGCTGCAAAAGCTGCTCACGACAATTGTGCTGTGTCTGGAGAGGGTGCCATAGCATATATGTATATATGTATATATATGTATATAGGTATATGTATATATATATATGTATATATATATATGTGTATATATGTATATATATATATGTATATATATATATATGTATATATATGTATATATATATATATATATATATATATATATGTATATATATATATATATATATATATATATATGTATATATATATATATATATATATATATGTATATATATATATATGTATATATATATATATATATATATATATATATGTATATATATGTATATATATATATATATATGTATATATATATATATGTATATATGTATATATATATATATGTATATATATATATATGTATATATATATATATGTATATATATATATATATGTATATATATATATATATGTATATATATATATATATGTATATATATATGTATATATATATGTATATATATATATATGTATATATATATATATGTATATATATATATATGTATATATATATATATGTATATATATATATATGTATATATATATATATGTATATATATATGTATATATATATGTATATATATATGTATATATATATATATATATATATATATGTATATATATATGTATATATATATGTATATATATATATATGTATATATATATATGTATATATATATATGTATATATATATGTATATATATATGTATATATATATGTATATATATATGTATATATATATGTATATATATAGGTATATATATATGTATATATATATATATATATATATATATATATATATACACACACACATATGTATATATCTATGTGTGTGTGTCTTTGTGTCTGTGTTTGTACCCCACCACCACTCGACAACTGGTGTTGGTGTGTTGTTTGCATACCCGTAACTTAGCGGTTCAGCCTAAGAGACCAATAGAATAAGTATTAGGCTTTAAAAAATATAAGTCCTGGGGTTGATTTGTTCAACTAAAACCCTTCAAGGTTGTGCCCCAGCATGACCACAGTCAGATGACTGAAACAAGTAAAAGATACAAGATAAAATTTCCTAATTATCCCTTAAAAATGAAATAGATTAAGAATAAACCTTTATATTAGTTTCTTAATTATTCTTTAATTACACAAATAAAATAATACCTCTTTACTCAATCTGGTAATAAAAAATAAATCTGCTGGTACAACTTGTTAAACTGGTAAATAATAAACTTTAGTTCAGTCATAACTAGTAACAGTGTACTTTGACAAGCCTTCTCAGATAACTGAACACACCTTTCAATATGACCCATGAGTCAACAAGGTACACTCACTGGATCCGCTAGGAATAGCAGCAAAATCTCATTTGAATTACACCCATATATAATGAAGAAAAGAAAGCAGAACACAATAGATAATGTAGTGTGAGATACATGAAGACTGTAAGAAGGGGAAAAAAAAAGAAGATAATCACAGCTGGAATATGTTTGAATACAGGACGGTTAACCCATTAAGTCCCAGAGTACTTAAATTTCTGAATATTACTTTTAAATTTTTACAGATGATTGAAAATGGGTTAAAATGAAACAAAATAATTATTAAAACTCCTTTACTTCAAGTAGAAATGGAAATACTCGGTGTCCTATAAACAAGACACTGAGACAATGTGATATAGCTTATTTAATGTTCTCGTTTAGTGTCCTATTTATAGGACAGTGGGACTTAAGGGGTTAAATGAGGCCTGACCTGGGGCTAAAGAACATTATGATAAGTTGGAAAAGAGGAGTTAGTAAGGGTTGTTTTATTACCTCAGTCTATGAAAGTTGTGTATCAAGACAAAATATTTCATGTAAAACAATTTCTATGCATCTTTTTCCTTGTAATTCCCGAATTTTAAATTCAAATTTCTAATCCCACCTCATATTATGAAGGAATAGTTATCTCCCTTGTCATCACTAAGGAAACTCCATGAATCTGTGAGAAAATTAGCCAAAGTTGGGTTATGAACTCGTGTCACAAAAGCATAATCTCTAAGGTGCACATTAAACCTTTCTTGGAATAAACAAAAGAACTTCTACACAGGAGTTTGATTTGCTAGCAATAGCAGCTAAATCTACTTAAATCATACATCTTTAAAAAAAGACACATTGGATAATGAATCCCTGAGAGACAGACAAGATAGTCATTACTTGAATGCCTTTGATCAGAGCTGATTTATGCTAAAAAATATCAACATTGCAATATTTAAAAAGAAAATTTTCTGCAATCATCAATAGTAACATAAATAAATATAGACAAAGTTCTTTTAAATGAAAGAGTGGGATCATGTCATTTATGTATAATCATAATTTATATGAAAGCCACACAGTAACTAATTAGTGTTGCTTTGTTTCTGGATAACAAACTTACATTTCAAAGCTTATTAAGAGCAGTTTTAGATGAGTGCTTGTGATTTTAAAATTATTAAAAAAAAACATAAGATATGAACAAGTACATATATGGCTCCTTTCAACGTACACAAAAACTATAATATTTCTAATAGAAATTGGCTTTTGATGTAACATTCAAAGACATGTTAACCATGGAAAATCTTATAACTGAGTTATAGAAGTACAATTGAAGACTATTTTTATGTAGTGTATCTTTTTTTCTTTTTATGGGTCAAGTCAGATATTTAGGACATGGGTTCAATTCTGAGACCAGGCAGTATATTGTGTTCTTGAGCACAATATTTCATTTCATATTGTTTCAGTCCACTCAGCTAGGGAAAGGGTGTACTGGAGTGGTATCTTGTTCAAGAGAGGTTTTGTACTTCTAATCACTTAAACACCTCATAAATCAGGATCAGCTCCAGGATAAACTAGGATCAGCTCCAAATTGATGGGCTTGTAGGCTCAAGACAGACTTGAACTTTAGTCAGAAGAGGAAGGACAATGTTCATTACCTTTTTACAGAGCCTTCAAGACTAATCCAGGAAAAGGAGGAATATTTCAATATCTTATCACAGAGATCTCACTGAATGCTTGTAACAGAGCAGACACAGTATAAGCAGCCAAGAATCAAGTTGTGGTGTTTAACCAGGTAAAGGATTAAGTTTTCTAGCCAAGACAGGTATAAGTAATCTGATGGGCTTTCATCCTAGGGGATAAATTTAAGTAACCCATCTGAAGAGCTACCTAATTTCACTACCTGGGTCTATAGTAGAAGATATCTGGCCATGGTGTCACATGAGATCAAACAAAACTAACACAATAATACCAACAGTCAGACAGGTATTAGAAGTTATCTATACCTTACAGGTGAACTTGACTAAGACAAAGATTACTGAGGAAAATTAAGAAATATTTTAGCAGCAAAAATAACTATAGTTTTAAACAAGTCATGGGTAACCTGTGACCTGCAGGACATCCTGAATGGCATGCCTAACAAAAAATTACCTGGGATATTTTAACTGTGCAATCTGCTTGATCATGAGCCATGTCTCATGTGGCCTGCTTCCTATAAAGGCTGCCTGTGCCTGGTTCAAACATTGAGTACTCCAACTTTAAATTGAAACTATAAATATGCTAAAACTCCAGAGCAGTAAAAACAAACAAGATGATGAAGATAGAAGTGAGAATAATGATTCCTTTTGATGAGATACAAAATCTGCAGTTTGAATGGTGAAAGTTGTTTATTTGATTGATTAACTCCAGTAAATTATTTGTATTTAATCACCTTTGGAGTGTGTATGTGTTGGGGCTTCAAAGCAAAGATAATAAACACTAACTAAAATAATAACACTGTGTTCAGACAAGTACCAGACATGTTTCAGGATTTGTTTACTTATTACTTTGACGTTGTACAAGAAATGAGGTTGATATATTGAAAGTGCAACGAAGACTGCTGTGAGCTATGATCCTCTTATTTATTTCAGTCAGTGTACTTAAGATATCTGAGTTGCTGCCTTCAAAGGTCTTAGTCAATCATATCAAGTCCACAGTTTATTTCAGTCAGTTACTTATTTTAACAAATTTCTATTTGTCAAACTGCTAAAGTTACAGGATGTAAAAGGAAAACAATACAAACAAAGAAATGGATATAGAACTACATGAATATGCATACACATGTACATGTGTATATATGTGCATGTGTGTATGTATGTGAATGCGGAAGCAACTCTTCTCGTATGGACTTGTATATGGAAAACACCTGTTGCATGAAAAATTACTATGACAGTCAATGAAGTGGCATCTATGTTGTTGCAAGACTTGCTATAAGTATCAGCCAAATCTCCCATACACCACAGCCCACTATCTAAATAAAAAAAAAAGGGGGAGGAACAAACAAGATAATGAAGTCTGACAAAAAAGAAGGGTTGGTCTGGGCACAGCTGAAATGCCGTTAATGATAGGTCTGCTTGCTCAGGATTAGAATAAGAAGAAGAGTACCATCATCACCATCATCCTTTAACGTCCATTTTCAATGCTGGCATGGGTTGGACGGTTTGATTGAAAACTGGTAAGCTGGAGAGCTGCACCAGATTCCAATCTGATTTGGCATGATTTCTATGGCTGGATGCCCTTCCTAATGCCAACCACTCCAAGAGTGTAGTGGGTGCTTTTTATGTGCCACTGGCATGGGTGCCAATCATGCAGCACCACCACTGGCAAAAAGATTGAGAAAGGAAAAAGCAGATCAAGAAAAACATGGGACATACTGAAATCAGATCAAAGAATATTGGGTCCTACAGATGAGATGAGAAAGTATAAGGAAGATTGGCAAGATGTACCTGTACAGTAAACAGTCTAGACCAGTGGATCTCAATCAGGATCCATATGGCGGCTGAAGGTCCATATAATATTTTTTGGGGGTTCATGCAACAAAATAGTAAATTGGGGATTCACAATAGTATTTTAAGGGCCCCTGAAAACATTTGGCTTTAGATGCATGTATTGGAATTTATTGCAAGAGATGGCTGGGTTTCTTTCTCTAATTTTACATAGTTCAACCTATGCAAGTTAATGTGTGAAAAACATAATAGGAATTTTGAAAGAAGTTTCCATAAAACTAGTTTTTAAACATAGAATGGCTATGGGGTTCACCAGAATAAAACAGCAATCAAAGGGGTCCCTAAATAAAAAAAACTTGTTGAGAATCCCTGGCGGAGAGAATAGTTGAGAACCCCTGGACAGACAAACCTTAAAACAATGACACTATTTCCATGATTCTTAGAATGACCTAGATATTAAAATTTATGAAGCACACAGCTGCTGAATTATCATTTTGAGAGACAGAATCTCATCCTAGTTTCAGAATAACAACTGTTTTGCTACAACTTAGTAGTATCATTAACTTGTATCTTAACTATGAAAATGAAATTCCCTTTGAACACAGACGATGTATGGTAATTTTTATGCTCATAAAAATTTATGACTTAAAGTTAAAAATCTTAGAAAAAAAAAAGTAAAATTATGGTTGGTTAATGTCTTTCACTAAATCATCTATGAAAATGAGGTGTGTTAATATTAGAAATCAAAAGAAAAATAGCTTGAAATAATAGTACACACACACACATATTACATATATTTTTCTTGGTCAGCTAGTCATAAATCAGAACAAAAAAAAAAAGAGTACTCTAAAAGAAATGAAATTTTTTGAGCAGTTACGTATTTTCTTTATGTATTTGAGTAGTACATCCTTAGTTATGGCAATAAACAGTCACTTTCTAATTGGTTATTGCCGTAACCAAGGATATACTACATGAACACGTGTGTGTGTGTGTCTGTGTGTGTGCGCGCGCGTGTGGGTGCATGCATTACATTTCAGCTTTTTTAACCCATTGATGTGTCTTTATATTTACATATTTTTCAGTCAAGAGCTTGCAAATTTCAAGATCATTAAAATGTGATTTACATTAATGACATTGACATTGCCAATGATTTTTATTAATTATTCTTTAATTTGTTTCAGTCATTAGACTGCAGCCATACTGGGGCAACACTTTGAGATTAATAACAAAATATTTCATTCAAATATTGATTTCAAATTTTGGCACAATTCCAGAGGAGTGTTCAACTGGCACTTATTTTATCAACCCTAAAACGATGAAAGGCAAAGTCAACCTCAGCGAAATTTGAACTCAGAAAATAAAGACGGATGAAATGCTGCTAATCATTTTGCCCGGCATGCTAATGATTCTGCCGGTTCACTGCTTTATTTCATTCAAATATTAAAAATTGCCAAGACTAGGTGTACCTTTAGTTCATCAGAGCCAGTTTTCTGCCACCATGGTATGTATACATGTATATGTCTAGGCTCCCATACCTAAATGTAGTGTTCAGAGTTTTCTGTTGGGGAACATAAGATGGGAAGCTTAAAAGTGTGCACATGCATTCAAACACACACACACACACACACACACACACACACACAACACACTTATTGAACAGTGAACATAATAACTTAGAAAGAGATGAACAACTCTAGAATAGGTACTCTGAGGGTAAAGCTGTTCCTTGTGATCCAAGGGTAGCTAACCTACTTAAGATTATAGACAGGTGAAAAAAAGCACCTAGTATACGCTGTAAAGTGGTTGGCATTAAAAAAGGGCATCCATACCAAAGCAGACACTGGGGCATGATGCAGTCCTTGGGCCCATTGGAGCCTGTCAAACCATGCAACCCATGCCAGCATGGAACATGGATGTTACGTGGTGATGATGATAATATCCACCAAAGAAAAGAATACAAACAACAATGACAGACAGATTAGCTTCTCCTGGGCCTGTGATAAATATATCACATGCCACCTACAAAAATACACTGTCACTATTCAGAAACAGGAAACAGCTACTAAATAAATTATCAATAAAATGGATGAAGGTGCTTCCAGTGTTTTAGGAATGAGACAGTAGATCTGCTGAAAGGAAGGGACAAGTGAATTATATTGGAGTAGAAAATGCTGCCGGCATCATATAGTGTGGAGGTTATTATTCATATATCATCAGCAACTACCCCAAAAATGTCCACATGATATTACTTTCCCATAAGACATGACATTATTGTTATTGAAACTATTTACAATGTTATCTATAGGAAGGATTGTCCTGGCAGTCATATCAAAGGCACAATAAAAGCAGAATGTATCCACACCTTTAACCCTTGGGAAACAATAGGGTCTATTTATCAGTCAAAAAGTTGAATGACAAAGAAGACTGTATTAGTTCATTAAATTTCCCACAAGAATATATATAGTTTTATATATGTAAAGCAATTACTTTATTTTGTAATAATTTTTTTGAAAAATAAGTGTATGCCTTCTGTAGGGCTTGTCAAAAGGGTTCCGTCTTCTTGGCACTAAAACTCCAAATGAGGCTCCATCTCCAAAGAGTTAAAATTAAAGAATACAGGTGATACATTCCTCTAGGAACAACAACCAGATGCACAACACATCAGATTTGATATTTTTCTATGAGACAGAGAACAAAGATCATGCACTGCTGCAGAAATCAGCTCCCTAGCAGATGTGAATGTCTCACCTGAAGTGGTGAAAAACAAGACTGTTTATCGAGAACTAATTCTGAACTTAGAGTTCCTGCATCCTGCCATTGGATTTTCATTAGTATCTATTATCGTAGAACCCTGCTGTACTCTTTGACCACAACTTTCTCTCACTCTTTCTTCCTGTTTCTGTTGTACCTGTATTTCAAAGGGCCAGCCTTGTCACACTGAATCTCTCTCCGAGAACTACGTGTCTGTGGAGTGCTCAGCCACTTGCACGTTAATTTCACGAGCAGGCTGACTGGAACCCTCGTCGTCGTAACTGACAGAGTGCCACGAATAGCCTTATGCTTAAGGATAGGAAAGGGGCTCTTCTTTGTGTTGCCCGAGGTACCAGGAAAATCCAAAATTGGCAGGGTTCCTTGGTTTTTCCTGGGTGGTACTTCCCGCCAAACTAGAGAAATTTGTCATCAATTTTCTTGTTATTGCTTTATTGTTTACACATGTAAATGTAAATCCTCGCTGTCCTTTGCCCTTGTATTGTCTTAAATGGATTTTCTTTTGCCCCTTGTGACCAATAAACCATTATCATTATTATATTACTATAGTGAAGCCGGCGAGCTTGGCTGAATCGATAGCACGCCAGAGAAACTGTTTAGCAACATTTCGTCTGTCTTTATGGTCCGAGTTCAAATTCCAATGAGGTTGACTTTGCCTTCCATCCTTTCGAATTCAATAAAATAAGTACCAGTCAAATACTAGAGTCGATGTAATCGACTAGCCACCACCACCACCACCACTACCAATTTTTCTCTTTGAAAGAATTATTATTATTATACTGAAGGCAGTGCGTTGGCAGAATCATTAGCACGCTGGACGAAATGCTTTGCGGTATTTCGCTCGTCGCTACGGACTTTGCCTTTCACCTTTCCGATAAATTAAGTAGCAGTTGCGTGTCAGAGTCGATCTAATCGACTGGCCCCCTCCCAAAAAATTCAAGGCCTTGTGCCTATAGTAGAAAAGAATCATTAGCACGCCAGACAAAATACTTAGCAACATTATTTCCAACTCATTACGTTTTGAGTTCAAATTCTATCGAGGTCGCCTTTGTCTTTCATCTTTTTTTTTGAATTTTTAAAAATAAGTACCTGTTGAACACTGGGTCTATGTAATCGGCTAACCCTCCCTCCCTCCGTAAAATTAGAAAGAATTATCATTATTAAATAACCAGGAAAGTAAATCAACGTATCCTATCAATGATAGGGTTATAGTTGAACGGTAAAACTTAGCATTGTAATAGACAATTATCACAGATTATTTCTGAAAACAACTGCAACAATAATCAGCCAGCACACACGCACCCTGTTCTACAGAAATATCTGTGAGTCAGACCTATGAAAACGACCACCTGTTTATTATTGAAGTGATGCGTGCATGAGTGAGTGCGCGCGTGTATGTTAATATCTGTATATCAGTTGTTTCCTTAAACGAACTGGCACAACATAAATTGCATTATTTATAGCGTGAAAGGAAGCATTTTCTGAATGGATAAGAATTAAACAGAGAGACGAGGAATAAGAGAAAATACGTACTGCATAAATAGCAGAGGACACAGCAGAAAGAAATATACAACATAAAATTCACATCAGGTTAATATAATAAATAACAAGGCAGCTCATTATCAACAGATTTTCGTCTTCATAATGAAATCTAAAACGGAAACAAACCTTTTAGTTCAGAAGCTTTTGACAGATACGTGAACAGGCATAACGTCTACATATGAACAATTAGTATCACTGAGGGTGCAAGTATAAATGTGCATGTAAATATGTAGATCAATATAAATGCATGTGGGTGCGCATCTCTCTCTCTCTCTCTCTCTCTATGCGTATATGCAAATCTGTGCTTCTGTATAAGGTGCGTTTATAATGTTTATATATGTTTGAATATATATGTGCGTATGTTTATATATAGGTCCGTATATATATATATGCATGCATGTGTGTGTGTGTGTGTGTGGACATGTATGTACGTATATATATATAATATATACACACATGTCCATATATACACAAACATAAATAAGTCGTGTGTGTGTGTTACATGTGCGTGTGTGTTAGAAAACTAGTGTTGGTTTGTTTATGCACCTGTACTTTAACGGTTGGGCAAAAAGATCTGGGTATCTATATAAATACCACACTTAAATAAGGATTAGAGCCAACTTAGACTAAAACACTCAATGCGGTGCCCCAGCATGGCAGCAGTAAGATGACAGAAACTCTGTGCGTGTGTCCGTCCAGTATACACAATTGAGGCTGAATTACATTAAAATAACCATTGATGTATCATAATGTGTATACACAATTGATAGGCTGATTACCACAGTACTCATCTAGAGATAACATTTCTTAAGGACAAGAGGGAGTTGAGAAATCATTCCAAAAGTGACTAGTAAAACCTCCTGATGCACTTCAACCTTTTTGGGCCTTTTCTATGACATGCACTCACATTCAGCCACATACCTGGATAAGAATTTGTCACCTCCAATACAGGAAACAGTGAATAGTCACTGATATTGTATATAGCTGCCTGGCTGAATGAACTTCTAATCACACAGACATGCCTGTACCTATATATACACGATATTTGAAACAGATATATAACCAGGTCATTTATCTCTTACTTATTTCAGCCATTGGAGCACTCCCTTGATGAGTTTTAGTTGAATAAATCAACCCGAGTACTTATGAATGCTCTTCTAAGTGTGGCACTTCTGTCAGTACCTTTTGCTGAACTGCTATGTTACAGGAACTTAGATAAGCCAACACAGGGTGTCAAGTGGTGGTGGTAGCAGACACAAATACAAAGGCACACACACACACACACACACACACACACAAATATATGATGGTCTTCCACTCAGATTCTGTCTACTAAATTCACTCACAAGGTATTGTTTAACTTGGGAGCAATAGTAGAAGGCACTAGGCCAAGGTGCCATACAGAGGGACTAAGCCCATAACCATGGTTGCAAAGTTAGCTTCTTGACCATACAGCCATGCATGTGTGTGTGTGTGTATAGATATATAAAAATATATTGTTTAACAACCCATGTCAGCAAAGGAAGACAGACATTAACATTAAATGATGATGATGATATATATATATAAATATATATATATATGTATGTGTGTGTGTGTGTGTGTGTGTGTGTTGAGAAAATGGAGAGTCGGTAAAGATGTAAATTAATTTATTAACATAGTTCCAAGGTAAAAACTGAATACAAATAAATTATTAAAAAAAACCTACATACATTTCAACTGAAGCCTATAGATAAATGCATAACTTCAAGAATTAGATTAAATCCAATGTTGAGAATTAATAATATAGGGTAGAATCTCTAAATAAAAAAAAAATCATTCTGAATAATATAGGGTATAGTCTCTAAAACAAAAACAAAAAAACCCTGAGGAGATTCTACCCTATATTATTCAAAATGATCATTAATTCTCAACACTGAATTTAATCTAACTCTTGAAATCATGCGTTTATCTACAGGCTTGAATTGAAACGTACATAGATTATTTTGAATTTATTTGTATTAAGTTTTTACCTTGGAACTATATTTTAAAATTAATTTACATCTTTACCAACTCTCCATTTTCTTAACTTTTATTGAATAATACTTATAATAATCCCATACATATCGTAGTGACTTCCCTCGAAAGAGTTGTGGATTAAACCAGTGAAATTTTTGGATATATTAATCCCTTATGAGGATAAGACATCCTCGAATTGATATATATATATATATATATATATATATATATATATATAATAATAATAATATTAGGGATAAAAATCCAAAATTACAGGTAAAAACTCAATTAAAATCAATTAATAAAAAATTTAAATTAAATTAAGTTTCACAGTATGAAATATATATAAATATATAGTTTTAGGGAAAAGAACCAAGTTCATGAACTCATCGATGAAAATCCACTGTCACATAAAGAAAAATTAATAATTAAAAGCACAATAAATAAGTATAATATAATACAAAGTAAATATCATAAGATATCTTTATTATCTTTATCTTATATTTACGTTGTATTATATTATACTTATTTATTGTACTTTTATTAATTTTCCTATATGTGACTGGATTTTCATCGATGAGTTTCCCTAAAACTATATATATATATATATATATATATATATATATATATATGATTATATAAGGCATATGGATAATGACAGCTGTTTAAAGAAGTGTGGATCTATAATTGTGAAGGGAACCTGTGGAAGGGGTAGACCCAAGAAGATGTAGGACGAAGTGGGGAGTAAGGATCTTTGGATGCTGGGCCTCAATGAAGAAATGACAAGGGACCGGGAGTTGTGATTTGCTGTACATGAGAAAACACATCAAGCTAAGTAAAATTGCAGCCATCCATGCATACAGGCATGTCCTTTGCAGGTCCCAGTACCACGTAAAATGGACTCAAGCCAGTGCATGTACAATGCACTTGTGCTGGTGTTACATAGACACATCTGTGCCGGTGGTACATTGAAAGCATCCATCACACTCTGTAAAGTGGTTGGTGCTAGGAAGGGCATCCAGTTATAGAAACCATGCCAAAACACGAGTCCAGACAGCTCCTGTTAAACCAGGCTAGCATGGAAAACAGATGTTAAACGATGATGATGATATATATATATATATATATATATAATCAGTGCCAGCATCTTTTCAACCGACACATTTCCATGCTTGCATGGATCAGACAAAAGTTTATTAAGGCAGAATTTCTACAGCTTGATGCATTTCCTGATGCCAACCAAAACCTGTTCCCAAGCAAGATAATATTTCCTAATGGCCAGATATTTTTGTAGAATATTTGAGAAAAATGGCATTTATTCACAACAATTACACAGACACAAATACATTCTCTCTCTCTCTCTCATATATATATATATATATATATATATATATATATATATATATATATATATATATATATATATATATATATATGTATGTATCTGTGTATGTATATCATCATCATTTAGTGTCTGTCGTTCACGCTGGTTTGGGTTGGATAATTTGACCAGTACTGGATGCTGGAGAGCTGTACCAGGCTCCAGTCTGATTTGGCATGGTATGTACAGATGGATGCCCTTATATGAGACATTTATATACACATATATTCATATATACATAAACATATATATATATATATATATATATATATATATATATATATACACATATGTTAATATATATGTATACATATATAGATATGTTAATATATATGTATACATATATAGATATCATCATCATCATCATCATCATCGTTTAACGTCCGCTTTCCATGCTAGCATGGGTTGGACGATTTGACTGAGGACTGGTGAAACCGGATGGCAACACCAGGCTCCAGTCTGATTTGGCAGAGTTTCTACAGCTGGATGCCCTTCCTAACGCCAACCACTCAGAGAGTGTAGTGGGTGCTTTTACGTGTCACCCGCACGAAAACGGCCACGCTCGAAATGGTGTCTTTTATGTGCCACCCGCACAAGCCAGTCCAGGGGCACTGGCAACGATCTCGCTCGAAAATCCTACAGGAGCCAGTCAGGCGGTACTGGCAACGGCCACGCTCAAAATGGTGCATCTCATGTGCCACCCGCACAAGAACCAGTCCAGGGGCACTGGCAACGATCTTACTTGGCTTGCCGGGTCTTCTCACGCACAGCCCATTTCCAAAGGTCTCGGTCCGTAGTCATCGCCTCGGTGAGGCCCAATGTACGAAGGTCTTGCCTCACCACCTCAGCCCAGGTCTTCCTGGGCCTACCTCTTCCACGGGTTCCCTCAACTGTTAGGGTGTGGCACTTTTTCACGCAGCTATCCTCCTCCATTCTCACCACATGTCCATACCAGCGCAATCGTCTCTCTTGCACGCCGTCTCTCTTGCATACATATATATATATGCATACATATATATATATGTATACATATATATATACACACACATATATATATATATATATATATATACATATACATATATATATATATATATATATATATATATATACATATACATATATATATATATATATGTGTGTTAATATATATGTATACATATACATGCACACACATATATATATGCATCTATATAAATGTATACAGATATGAATATATGCATGCATGTGTGTGTGTTGGTGTGTATGCATATACACACATATATTAAACACTAGCTTAACAGCTGCCCTCCATGCAGACGTTCAAGCTAGCTCCTGTGGAGGACTAATTGGGCTTGCAGCCCAAAGCTAAAGACAGCCCAAAACTAAAGGCAGCAATAATAATAAAGCATTTGTTGGTACTCTACCAATATGGTATTATTACACCAATATCATATTATTTTAAATTCAGTTTAACTGAAAAACTTGTAAGTTCACAAGTTTTTGGAGTTCTCTTAAAATTTGAATTTTCAAATTGCTAGCACATAACGAATCCTCATCCAGACCTGATCTCAATGCTGGATGTTCAAGAACCAAATGAAGGTGTTGCAATCACCACCATGAAGCTGGCTCTGAATGAGGATCATTGTTACCACTCATACAAGAGGTGCAAGGGACAAATTCTGACAGTCAAGGCCAAGAAGTTCTTAGTTCTTCTCAGATGGATAAAAACATCTGCTGCAAGGACCAGCTCCACCACAGCCAGAATAACAGGTAGCTTGCCTACAACACGTGTTATGTTTCCACATATGAAAACCAAGTTCCCCCAAACTGTGATGGTTTTTAGATTTATCTCCAGTGAAGATGACGTCATGCCAGCCCATATCTTTGAATACGGTCTTCGGCTCAATTCAGGAGGCTATGTGAAACTGCAGGAGACTTTAGTCAAAACCCTTGATGGAGAAATTTACTCCTGGAAGGGATATATGTAGCAGTAGAAATTGGCTCTTTGCTATACCTCCGGAAAGAGTCAGAAGTGGTTGTTGGAGAATTTCTACGACATCACCAGCCCCACTTTCTGGCCTTCTAATTCCCCCAAATGTAATCCAATGGATTACTATGTTTAGGCTGCAGTTGAGAATGATTACCAACTACACTACCTGCAACACCAAGGCCAGGCTGGTGGTCAAGATCAAGGAGGTGATTGATGATTTTCCTAGCAATACAGTGAGAAACACGTGTCAGGTTCTGGAGCCATCTGGAAGTCATGGTTGAAGCTGAGGCTGACAGTTATCTCTCAGTCATAACCTAGTTGGTATCTTTTGATTTTTTAAAAGAATATTTCAAAATACTTATATTCTAGGATGGGATATTGTTTTCTTTTCCATTTATGCAAACCGTCAAATTCAGTCTGAACACCTGTATGTATGTATGTATGTATGTATGTATGTATGTATGTGTGTGTATCTATGCATGTAAAGGTAAACATATGTACGCATACACACACACATACGTAAATATCCATATACATAAACATACATACACATACTTATAAATGTATATACATACACATATACATAAATATAAACAAACACACATATATATATCCATGTACATAGAAATACACATATGCATACATATATAAGATACATCTAAACACACCCACACTATATATATATATATAGTTCAAAAAAACAAAAAAACAACAAAGTGAAGACGTGATATGGATAGTATTATTGGACGCTCAGGAAAGGAAAGAGAGAGCGTATGACGTTTCGGGCGTAGCCCTTCGTCGGAAAGATGGAAAGTTCGGAGAATGGAAGAACGGAGAAAGAGGAAAATGGTACCGATGCCCACGAGATATATATATATACGTGTGCGTATGGACGTACGTGTAGAAGTGTATAGCTGTTCATGTTTACGTACATACATACATACATACAGACAGGCAGACATCTGCATTGAATTACAATTATGTGTTGACATATTCCCAATATAGTTCAAACAGATTTTCTCACCTCCAACCTGCGTCGGATAGTTAGGATTTTATTGTATTTATACATATGATATTAAATAATGTAGGAACAACTCTGTGAGAATATCTATGTAATATGAATATAACAACTAATCTCGTCCAATAAGCTACTCTAACGTTTTTAAAATGGGATCTACATATTTTAAGTCTGGAATCAATTGAAAATATTCATTCACTACCAATAAGGTCTGGATGATTATGTTCAGAAAACGCCCAACTGATTTGCTGGTTTAATCAGTTATGTAAGTGGTGAATGAAAACAAAGTCTGAAAACAAGTCAAAATATTCGTCTGTGGAAAAAAAGTCATAGGAAAAAATTTAATATTGTATAAATATATATAATAAATGATAGATTTAATTACAAAAAAAAATAATATTTAAAAATCGCTCGGCCATACAATAGATATAACAGTGTTTCACATATGTGGTGGAAAAATAAATCACGTTTCATATACCTATAAAATCTTAAATAAAACAATGATAAAAGAAAAAGAAAATATTAAATCAGTCGTTTATTGATATTGTCCTGTGACTTTTTCTTTCTTTCTGGATTCATGTAATATAGTTCTTGGTGAAATAGGACTAGTTGGGTACCTTCGCCCCACCACCCAACAGTTGTTGCAAATGAACAAGAGCTGAAACTGAATGGGTAAAAAAATCAATATTTTATATATATATAAATGACAATCAATAGCCATATATATATATATACATATATACGTATGTATACACACATACACTACGCAAACTATACAGTATGGATCTACAATACTGTCCACTTTGATTAATATACCCACCCACTCTATTGACAATCTAACTTACACCTTTTTAGACGATTGTGTGTGTGTGTGTTAAAACTGAACACTGACTAGCTTATGTTTTAACAAGTCGTTCATATACAGATAATAAATATACTCAGCTAGCAACATTTCTCATATTGTTTAGAAATAGTGAAATTGAAACATGGTACGGGTGAAGACCAATTTGTACGGATTTATTATTTTTTTTACGAAATAGAAATACAAACAATTAAATACATTCATACATACACACACACACACACACATATATATATATATATATATATATATATATATATATATATATATATATATATATATATATATATGTTTATATATATATGCGTGTGTGTATCTACATCATAGTGATGTCTGAGATTTTTATGAAAATTCGAATTGTATTTGTTTACAAATGCACATGAGTATATGTAGTTAGTTTGCATCGCATATATGTATCTATATCTATAGCTATATATATATGGGGCTGTGCATATGTTTTGTGGTTGTGCTAGGATTAACATAAAAGACAAACTGTAATTAAAAATTGATTGAGAAGAGGGTAACACTCGATGTGACTACAACATTGTCTACATAATATTAAAGTGACAGGTTAGGTGCGTGAATGCAGTGCTGTTTACATTGCATGTTGACTCACAGACTTCGCTGACAAAGAATAACACATCATCACATTATTACCATTATGAGAGAAATCGTCATTATAATTATCATAGAAATAATCATTAAATTATTTGTTATTGTCATTTATTAGTTTACCTACCTCTAGGATGAGAAAAAGTTAAGGTACTGCACCGTTGGCAGTACCCGTAAGGTATGTATCGTATCCCTTTTTTTGTTTTTTGTTTCCTTTACTCGTCTTTTTTTGTTGTTTTTACTTGTGAAGTGTGTTAATTAACTGGAAGAAATGCCGTTATGACAATTACCGAAGAAAAAAAAATAATAATTCGCACTGAATGTGAGAAATGACATCAGAGAGAAGAGATAAGAGAGAGAATGAATCGAACAGAGATAAGGGAGCAAGAGTGGGAGGCGAGAGAGCAATGATATATGTGGGTGGTTTTCTATGTATGTGTGTATGTATATGTATAGAGAGAGAAAGAGGGAGAGAGACACAGAGAGAGAGATGTGGAGAAGGAAGAGTAGATAAATAAATGGAAGGTGCAAAACAACTTTACTGAACCAATACAAAATGGCTACATTATTAGTCACGTGATTTAACACTTAGAAACTAAAAATATAAGGGAGATAACTTAATTTTTTTACTTTGACTTTTCTTGCGTCAGTGGCTTGAGGCAATGCTGGGGCACTGTCTAGACTGTTTTTAGTCGAACGAATCAACTCCTGTACTCGTGTTATTTTTTTTTTTCGGATATTCTCTTTTTTTTAATCTGGTACTTACTCTATCAATGTCATTTGCTGAACCACTAGCTTACAAAGACATAACAAGCCAATGTCAGTGGTGGTGGTAGGGTGGATAAACAAAAAACGCAGATATATTCATATATATATGAACGAATACGAAGGAATTCTTTCAGTTTTCGTCTACAGATTTCCGTCCACAAGGCGTTGGTCGTCCCGGGGCTATAGTAGAAGACATTTGCCCGAGGTGCCATGCAATGGGACTGAACCCAGAACCATGTGGTTGGGAATCAACCTTCTTACCATACAGCCCAGCCTGCGCCTTTACTTTTTTTTAATCTTTTATCTTTTACTTGTTTCAATCATTAGACTGCAGTCATGCTGGAGTACCACCTGGAAGAATTTCTAGTCGAATGAATTGACCTCAGTACTTTTTTTAAAAGCCTTGTACTTACTCTGTCTTTTCCTTTTTGCCGAACCGCTTATTTACGGGGACGTAAACAAACCAGCACCGATTGACAAGCGGTGGTTGGAGTACAAACATAAACACACAAACACACACATGTATATACAACAGACGGCGGAATTTTGGTTTAAGGACGCCATGTAACCTCTCATAACATTCTATTTTTTGGAATTTTTAGAAAGTCTTTGTGAATTTGTGTTCTACACACGGGAATTCATAGGATTATGAAAAATAACTTTTTTTAAAAAATTTTTCGAATTCTTTCTTTAAAATCAGAGTTCTTTAAAATACGGAAAGGCCGAATTTTTTGCTTAAATCCCAGCAACTGACCATTATATGTGTTTATGGGAAGAAGAATATTGAAAAACATCTCTACGTCAGAGTGACAAAGAAACAAGAAAGGTATCAGGTGGTCGTGAGATGTGCTAAAAATTACAGCAAAATAGCGCTTAAATCAGAGTTTTGTTAGTTTTTTGTTTGTTTTTGCATAATCATATTAATTCCCATGTGTAGAACACAAATTCGCAAAAATTTTCTGAAACTTCTAAACAATGAAAAAATTATGAAGGGTTATATAGGGTGTTTAAACTAGAATTCCGCCGGACGGGCTTGTTTCAGTTTCCGTCTACCAAATCCACTCGACTCGAGGCGATAGTAGAAGACAATTCCCCCAATGTGCTACGTTGTGGCACTGAAACCCGAACTGATGTTTATGAAATGAAAAAAAGGGACGTAAAAAAATAAATAAGTGACGCTCTACGTTGGCAAATGTACAAAGTTAAAAAATAAGTGTAATAAGAGTTAATGAAATTCACAAGATCAGATAATTCTGTGCCATGAGACAAAGTGAGTTCTGCCGCTTCGGACAGATGTTTTCTTGTCAAAAGCAATGTCATCATCTGACGGTAGATCTTTTAACTTTACTTGTTTCAGTCACTGACCGGCGGCCATGCTGGAGCACCACTTTGAAAGATTTAATTGATCAAATCAACTTCAGTATTTACCTTTTAAAAACCTGATACCTATTTTATCGACGTCTTTGTCGAACCGTTAAGTTACAGGGACGTAAACAAACGAATACCGGTTGTCAAATAGTGCTCTCTCGCTCTCCTTCTCTCTCTCACTCTATATATATATATATATATATATATAATCTCAATTGCTGTTTTTTCTTTCCAGATTAAACCAACACGAATTAATGATGGCAGTCAGACTAAGCTTTGAATAAAGGAAATTCATTCTAAAATGCTACTGGAAGTGTGAAAACGCAGTCAAAGTGCAAAGACAGTTTGAGATGGAGTTTCAAATAGATCCACCAACGCGACTTAACATCATTCAAATTAGAGATAAGTTTGAAGCCGGTGGAACTGTTCAGAATGTCCACGAAAAGCGTTCCGGAAGACCATGAATATCGACAACCTGAACGAAGCAAGAAGGAGTGCTGGAAACGTATCACTAAAGCCCAAGAATATCTGTGAGGTAAGCGAGTCGTGAGGGAGGTATTTCAAAATCGTCTGTCCAACGTATTTTGAAGCGTTGTCAATGGAAAAGTTACTTTCCAAGATTAGTCCATGCTATTAATGACGATGATCCAGACCGAAGAGTGTAGTATTGCGAGATACTTGGCACGATGTGTAGAAGATGCACACTTTCCAACAAAGATTGTGTGGAGTGGTGAGGCTACATTCAAATTAAATGGTTCAATTGACCGCTACAATTGCACCTACTAGGGCCTGACGATCCGCATGTTATGGTGAAACACCACGTTAATTTACCAGGAGTTACAGTGTAGTGTTGCCTATCATCAAGAGGACTAATTGGACTATTCTTTTTTGACGGTGCTGTGACTGGTCCCGTTTACTTGAAATTACTGCAACAGTCTGTCATGCCAAGCATTGGAGAAGAGTTTTATTTTCAGCAAGTTGGGGCACCGCAACACTACCATCGCGATGTTAGACCCGTCCTTGATGGGATCTTGCTAAACAGGTGGATTGGATGAAGGGGTTTCGTTGAATACCTTCCGCGTTCACCAGACCTCACACCACTAGACATTTTTTTATGGGGATACCTAAAAGACAAAGTCTACACTATGAAACTTGCAACAGTCGCTGATTTGAGAGTAGCCATTGAACGAGAATGCACACAAATACCAAACGAAATTGTTTCGTGATGTTTGCGATTCCATTGCTTCGCGTTGACAGCAGTGCCTGGACCAAAACGGACATCAGTTTGAAAACAGGCGTTGACAAAACAATAAATAATGTCTGTAGATTCTATTAAATTTTGAAAATGAAATGTATTTTAATAAACACCTACTTTACAATGCGTATACACCCTTTATATAATATATATATATATATATACATGACGGGCTTCTTTCAGTTTCCGTATACCAAATCTACTCATAAACTTTTGTTCGGCCCACGGTTATAGTGGAAAACACTTGCCCAAGTTGCCACTCAGCTGAACTGAACCCAAAACCATTTGTTTGAGAAGCAAACTTCTTACCACATAGACACATCTGCACCTTAAGAAAAAAAAAAGTGTTGGGGAGAAAAAAAGGAAGTAATTTCCTGGTACTTACCTTACCAGGCCCAAATGTAGCAAAACGATGCGAACTGATAGTGTTTTTCCTAGGAAGGTAGGATGAGCAAATCGAAAGCATCCAATTTTCAGTGATGTGACTACGCTAGTAATAAATAACTGCACGATAGTTGTAAATGGTTGCCACTATCATATTAGTAGTGTCATTCATTTTCATTATCTCGCGACATGTCAGCCTATGAAAAGATATTGATTTCAAATTATGGCATTAGGCCAGCAATTTTGTAGGGAGTGGGTAGGTCTATTACATCGACTGGTACTTATATTATCGACCCCCACCAGAAAGATGAAAGGCAAAGTCGACCTCGGCGGAATTTGAACTCAGAACGCAAAGACAAACGAAATGCTGCTAAGCATTTTGCCCAGCATGCTAACAGTTCTGCCATCTCGCCGCCTTTGCTCACGATGAAATATTACCATGCTTGAAAGCAAATATGTGTTGGCGATAGGAAGGGCAGCGGGCCGTAGAAAATATACTTCAGCAAACTCCGTCCGACCCATGCAAACATGAAAAAGTGGACTTTAAAACGATGATACATACATACATACATACATGCGAACAAACAAAAATACCCTGCTGTTGATGCTGATATTCCAATGAAGGAGCCTTGGATCTAGGTCAGAAACCGGCTCTTTCTCTATTGGCAAGAAATCTTGAAATAAAACTGAATTACACACTCACAAGCACAAATGTTTAGTTTAGTTTATTTGCGTAAACGTTATTTTTATAGCAGAGCACTTTGGACTTTTTTTAATAGTGTTTATAATTTAAGTATCAAAAATCATGTAGAACATGAAATGTACCATGTATTTCGTCTGTAAAAAGAAATTTTTGAGAGAATTATCTCCCTTACACTTGTTGATGTTGTTTATGAAAATAGCGAGAGTTGGCTACATTTAAACGGCAGTAGTCGAAGCCAAGTTAAATAAATACACAACGAAGTGATTAGCTTTCCACCTGCTCTCACTGTTGTTATTCTTTACTATCGCCAAGCACAGCTGAAGCTAGTTCACTGTAGAGGAGTTGGAGGCTAGAAAAGCAAGACCCTGTATGCCTGAAAGTAATAGAGATTAGGTCGTAAAATCAATCCAATGCAAGCTGAGAAATGGTAGGAAATAGAAGGTTCAGAAAGTAATGAATGCAGCGAAAAAGAGCTTCGAGCTCAGGAAAATAATGGGACGCACTCAGATCAATAGCCAGGGACTAGGCTTGATGGAGGCGGGATTCAAAGTCAAAAGAGAAATCAAAGAGGGACCTGGAAGTGAGAGAAGAGGATACCAAGAGAATCCACAAGGCAGTCCAGGAAGGCCAGCAGGGACAGTGAACAACGTGGAAGCGAGTCTAGTAGTGGAGACCTCTGGCGTTCTTGGCGCACGAACCATATTTCTGCTCACCGCTATCAGGGTGGAGATGTCTATCTGCAAATGTGAGCCCCGTGATCAGTGTGACTGTTCCAGTGCATCTCCTTCGGCATCTTCCGGGGCAACTCCTTTCCCATTTTGTCTACTAAGACCATGAAGCGATCTGAATGACAGGAAATTTTATGTTCTACTCCTTAATGTAAAGTTATTCCAGAAAACTCCAGAGAAATATCAGCTGAAATAACATATGGCACATGGCTTCTCTCAGTGTCAGCATTATCCTCAGGACCGTTTATGACCTCCTGTCCTCAAATACAAACTTGGTAAGGTGGGAGGAATGAGATAATCCAACATTCCCACTCTACCAAGGTAAGCAAACGGTGTAACACGTCTTGATCTCATGAGAATAGTGCTCGTTCGAAATAGGTACTTAAATAGATATTGCGTGTGACTTGTGCCTCGAAGCTCTACCAGTGTTCTATACTGCAGGGAGTAAAAAAACTGTGACCTGGAACAGCTGTACCAGTTGGATCATGGAAGTATAATCTACTGGATGGAGTGGGTGACTGGGAGTACCTAGAAGACATTTTAGAATTTTTAAAAATCGTCAATAAGTGTGGTATGTATCCAAATATTGTACTGACCTCACTTGTATCAAAACGAGTCATTCTGATTGAACTCATTGTGCTATAGGAAAGTAAAATGGAAAAAGTCCACATCTACAAGGCTGAAAAAAGAATCTGGCTTCCAAGATAAATATAAATATTCCTTATTTCCTTAAACACAGAAAAAAAAAAATTAAAATTTCTAGTGTGTCCAGGAAGAGTTCTCTCCCTTCCTATGAAAAAATCTTTTGGGACGCTACAGATTTAGGTATCACCCATTATACACCTTAATTCCGTTGGAATTTACTTTATCTTCTTTACCAAAATATGATAATCCCTATAAAAATGGGATTTTATTTTGACAAGGCTTCAACAGAAGATGGCCTCCTTTACTATTGCAATAACATTAATGAAATCTTCACAAACTTGTCTTAGTCTTTCATTTGCTTCTCAATAGCACCTCTTCATTGATTTATAAGAAAGAAAGTAGGTCTACTGCATAATGAAAAGTCATGTATCACCAAGTGTGGCTTAAGCTAACACAGCTGCATTGCTTGCTAGAACTCAACACTGTTTCCATCAATATAATCTCTATGGAGTTCTTCGAAAGGAATAAGAAGGATTTACAAAATGCTGTTCTTAAGTCGATGAGGACAGTTGGATCACTTTATTACTCTTGTCTGACCACTTAAGTCAACATTAGTCTCTCGAATTAGCAACATCCAATCTTTCCCTGGCTAATCCCAAGAAGATATTTCTACATTTTCTACACATTAAGCTTGGTTTAATGAAAAATTCTGTTAACGCATTGGATAATGTCACCACAGGAAGATTTTAGTAGATTTTGAAAAGAAAACAAAAAAATAATATAGTGGGTAGGATTTATGTTGGGCCACAGGTCAGATATTTAATTCTAACAAACTTTCAATACAGGTGCAGGCATAGCTGCATGGTAAGAAGCTTACTTCCCAATCACTGGTTCCAGGTTCAGTCCCACTGTGTGGCACCTTGGTCAAGTATCTTCTACTATAACCTCAGGCTGACCAAAGCCTTGTGAGTAGATTTGGTAGATGGAAGCTGAGAGAAATATATTTGTGTGTGAGTGGGTGTGTCTGTCCCCCAGTACTGCTTAACAACTAGTGTGTTTGTGTTCCTGCAACTTCACAGTTTGGCAAAAGAGACTAATAGAATAAGTACCAGGCTTAAAAAGTAAGTACTGGGGCTGATTCATTCAATTGAAAATTCTTCAAGGCAGTACCTCAGCATGGCCAAAATCTAAAGTCTGAAACAAGTAAAAGATATGTGTGTATATGCAGGGAAATAAATTCTCTGCATATACACATGGAGTTGAGGAGCTTCCTGATGCCTTTAAAGAAATAGGTTGTTAGATATTGTTCAAAATACATTTCCTACATGCTTAACTAGATTTCTTTCCAGAAAAATCTCAGTGCAGTAAGAGATGAGCAAGGAAAATGATTCTTGCAACAGAAACATGATACAAGGGATGTGAAAATTAAGGTATGATGACTGACTAGCACAATGACCCACATGAAATCTATAAGAGGAAACCATATTCACAACACTTTTTGTATAACGTATATTCTTCAAATATAAAATAACATCTATATTGTAATGTGATATAATATTGTTTCTCTTTTATTCTTCCACTTTTAATTTTGATTATATCCTAATGTGAAGAACGTTACACATTGGCAGCTTTCCGTGTTTATGGCCATGACAGCAGAATGGTGTTTCAGTATATGTTTGTTGACTGGCATAATGAACGGCTTGAGGCAAAACTCTTGACAAAAAACAATGAGGTGGCAGGTCCAAGTTATATAAAAATGCACATTTACCATTCAATTACCAGTTAATAATTATCCCAGCAGTTGCAAATTTACCGTTAAATTAGCAGTTCATACATGTGCTTCTATTTGGTTAATTTGCTTATATTTGGTTAATTTGCTTATATTTGGTTAATTGATACTGCATACAAAAATAAAGACATACTTCATATGTACAACTAGTTACAATAATAGAGATTACTGTATAATTTCTTCTAGGTTCATAATTTTTGGTTTACAATATTGAAAAAATATGCCACCAAAGAAAAGATGTAATCTCTCCAGAAACAAGTATAAACCAAGGAGAATTGTAGAAAACCGAAGGTAAGAGTCTCAAGAGAGAAAAGAGATGAAACTTTCTCAAGATCAGCAAACACATGCTGCAGTACATCAAAAGGAGTCTCAAGAGAGAAGCAAGATGAGACTTTCTCAAGATCAGCAAAGGCATGCTGCAGCATGTTAGATGGAGTCTCAGTACAGAAGGTACATCAAATGGAGTCTCAAAACAGAAGGGAGATGAGACTTTCCAAAGATCAGCAAACGCATGCTGCAGAACATCAAATGAACTCTCAAGACAGAAGTGAGATATGACTTTCTTAAGATCAGCAAACGCATGCTGCAGCAGGTTTGATGGAGTCTCAATACAGAAGGGAGATGAGGCTGTAATATTCTTGGCACTTATGTGAATTTTTGCTACCCTGGTAACTATTTATTTTTTTTTTCTATGTTATTTGTACACATAGAAAATACACATACATTTATATACATACATATATGTATGTATACATAAAAACATATACATGCATACAAATGCATATATACATTTATATATAAAACTTTACAAAATTCAAAAGAATCAGGTATTTAAATAGTAAAAACACCAAGGTAGAGTTGGGGAGAGTGCACTTGTGTACTGATAATGTATACTGACATCTATGTACTTACTAAAGTAAATATGGATTTGCCCTTCCATTTATGTATACATTCACAAGTAACTGACTGAATACACAACATGCCATTAAAGTCATACTGAGGTACACTCACTGCACATATTGCACTTTGACTACAGATTCCAGATCCAAACATATGGAAGGTTCCAAGTTACGTGAAGAATAAATAATAACACAGACAGGTTGTGGTTCATTACAGCTGTTTCAGATGTGTTCTTTATTGATGAACAAAAGTGTTACATCATGAAAAAAAAAATATGCTTTCATCAGTTGAATACAGGTTTGGAATTAACAATAAGAACTTCTTGCAAAACAGGACAGAGTACCACATAACTCAAAGTCTTCAAACCCAATAATGTCAAGGTAAGCTATACCTGCTTAGACAATATCGCACACATCAATAAACGTAAAAATGCACTCACACAATCCCCAACCCCAACCTGCAACTGTTGAAGCCCTACCACCTGCCTTCTAGCAGGATCTTGCCTCTCAAGGGTTGTAGTATACAGAGCCACCCTTATGCCATCTTATGATGTTACTAAGCACTATATGGGAATGACAGCCAATGACTTCAAGGGAAGATACTCCCAGCACTTGCATTTATTTAGATCCAAGGACAGAGAGAACTCCACTTTCCCGTGACGCTTTCTCTGGAAACTGTGTGATCTCCAAGACAAAACACTCAGCATCAAGTGGACTATTGTTGACAGGGTGCCACCATATTTGCTCAGCACCCCTAATTGCTAGTTGTGCTTCCATGAAAAACTGCATATTATCTACCAGCCTGCAGTATCCATCAACAAGAAATATGAGGTGTTGTAATGCTGTCACTAGGGGTACAACCTTCTGGTAAATTTCAAGCCACTGGCTGCCGACAACCTGAATATACCTCTTTAGTACCAGCCACCCCCAGCACAGCCTGCACCAAGGTCACTGTCACAAACAAGCCCCCATGAAAAGCACTGCAAATCACCAACGCTCAACACTTTTACATGCCTGTCTACACGCATACTCTCACCCTTTGTACATAACCATGAGTACATATGCACAACTTTGTGATGTTCCTCTACCCTTATAGGTATGCATATATGGGTACAGAATGTCACAAAACGTAAACAACATGAAATACGAACATAAAGTTGGGCATGCAAAGAACGAGAGAAATAAATGGAAAACGGGACAAGTAACATAAAAAAACGACTCTTCAGCTGTTGTCGGCTGTCCTTCTACTCCTTATTTTGAGCACTGAACTTATACATATATATATATAGACACACATATCTTAATATATAAAGCTGAGGTTGTGTGTTTGTGTGTAGCCTTTTTAAAAGTTTATAGAAATCCACATTTTCCACTTTTTCATGAAAATTTTTACATCAATGGAATTTTCTCAATGTGAACTTTCCAGTGCAGTAATTAGATTTTTTAAATTCCGTTTACTTTGTGTGATTTAAAGGAGATTTGGCTTTTGTTTCTAGCAACTTTTATATTTCTTCCATTCTATCTGTACCGGCGTTCTTACACATTGATCACATGCTCAACATATAATATAGAGAGTAAGTAAAAGAGGGAGAGAGAGAAAGAGAGAGAGAGAGAGAGAGAGAGAGAAAGAGAGAGAGAGAGAGAGAGAGAGAGAGAGAGAGAGAGAGAGAGAAAGTGATACATACAAAGTCAAACAAACAGAAAAACGAGATATGCAACATAAAGAGTATACCCCTTCATCAGTTGTCACTGTTTCATCTACTCCACGTTTCGAAGGCAAGGACAATACAATTGTCACATGTCTCGTTTCTCTATTTGTCTATTTCATTGTTAAAAAAAAAGTTTGTTTTCTATGATTTTGTTTTTATGTTTTCGTTTCTCATTGTGTTCAACGTTTTTTTGATGTCCTGTACCCACATATGCATGTATATATACATATATATGTAGGTATGTACAAATATGTATGGATATATGCATATATTCATATATTATTTATAAGGCAGGTTAATTAGGAATTTAGTTTTTGTATGTGGCAGATGTTCAGGTGCAATAAACACTGAAAATGTGCAGAAAACAACTTCTGTCACATTCCAGGGAGAAAAACTAGACGTAGTTGATAGCTTCCGCTATCTGGGTGACCAAGTTAGTAGAGGGGGAGGGTGCACTGAAAGTGTAGCTGCTAGAATAAGAATAGCCTGAGCAAAGTTTAGAGAGCTCTTACCTCTGCTGGCGACAAAGGGCCTCTTACTCAGAGTAAAAGGTAGACTGTATGACGCATGTGTACGAACAGCCATGCTACATGGCAGTGAAACATGGGCCGTGACTGCTGAAGACATGCGTAAGCTCGCAAGGAATGAAGCCAGTATGCTTCGATGGATGAGTAATGTCAGTGTGCATACCCGGCAGAGTGTAAGTATCTTGAGAGAAAAGTTGAATCTAAGAAGCATTAGTTGTGGTGTGCTAGAGAGACGATTGCGCTGGTATGGACATTTGGCGAGAATGAATGAGGATAGCTGTGTGAAAAAGTGCCACACCCTAGTGGTTGAGGGAGCCCGTGGAAGAGGCAGGCCCAGGAAGACCTGGGATGAGGTGGAGAAGCACGACCTCCGAACATTAGGCCTCACCAAAGCAATGACTTGTGACCGAGACCTTTGGAAATATGCTGTGCATGAGAAGACCCGGCAATCCAAGTGAGACCAAAATCCAAGGCCTCTGCCAGGGATGTAGCCAGCCCACTTATGCGTAACATTCCTTCATTGGACACTAAACTCCGCTTCCGAAGACCTGTTGAGGCAAGTGAAATCGAAATCAAACTAAGTTTGTAGACTGGCACCCATGCCAAAGTCTCTTTCATTGAACACTAAACTCGGCTAGTGAAGACCTGTTGGGGCAAGCGAAAGCAAAATCGTGATGACACCTGTACCAGAGGAGCACTAAGAGCACCGTCTCTAAACGTGATCGTTGCCAGAGCACGTAAATAACAGTGGCACGTAAATAACACCATTTGAGCGTGATCGTTACCAACGTCGCCTTCCTGGCACTTGTGCCATTGGCACGTGAAAAGACATTCGAGCGAGATTGTTGCCAGTGCTGCTGGGCCGGCTCGTGTGCAGGTGGCACGTAGAATACACCATTTCGAGCATGGCCGTTGCCAGTACCGCCTGACTGGCCTTTGTGCCGGTGGCACGTAAAAGCACCCACTACACTCTCAAGTGGTTGGCGTTAGGAAGGGCATCCAGCTGTAGAAACTCTGCCAAATCAGATTGGAGCCTGGTGTAGCCACCTGGTCCACCAGTCCTCAATCAAATCGTTCAACCCATGCTAGCATGGAAAGCGGACGTTAAACGATGATGATGATGATGCTCGAACGCCATGCATCCTTTTCCAAGTAAGTTTTATCTAATACATATATATATATATATATATATATATATATATATATATATATATATATATATATATATATATATATATATATATATATATATATATATATATATATATATATATAATATTGATATATACACACACGTACACACATACATATGCACATATATACACAACCAGCATCTTTCACCTCCATCTACCAAATCTATTCACAAGACTTTGGATGGCCCAAGGCCATGAAAGAAGATTCTTGCCAAAAGTGCCATGTAATAGGACTGAACCCAAGACCACATAGTTGGGAAGCCACAAGCTACACCTGTGCCTATGCATTTCTTCAGTACTTTGTAACATTGGACAATTTCTCTATTTGCCATATTGGAATGATCCTCCATGAATTTTAACAAAGAGAATTCCAGTTGTTTAGTAATCTAAATCAGTGTTTCTCAACCAGGGTCCATATGGCCCTTAGGAGTCCATATGAGCTTTTGGGGATCCATATGACACTTGGAGGTCCATATGAAATTTTGGTGTTAAAATTTATGTGCAATAAATTGGTTAAACTTCTACAATCCACAAAATATTTTCACAATTCTTTTAATACAATTCCTAATAATATTTAATTATAAAAAATATAATGGGATTTTTTTAGACATTGAATGGGTATAAGGATCCAGCAGAGTGAAATAGGAATCAAAGAGGTCCCCAGGCAAAAAATGGTTGAGAAACACTCATTTAAACTGTCTGTTCATTAGCTCATAAGTAAATCCTAGCCTTGTCTACTTATTAAATCATACTGTAAGGAGATGAGTTTTTCAAGGACATTTGTACCCTTAACATAATTCTCAGACAGTTGTCATGCAGCAGCATGACAACTGTGTGACAAGTTTAAACCTTTGACTTGAAAAACATTCCCTCTGACACAGTTTCCATTGACTTAATCTCAGTCACAGGCTTGGGTTGACCCAATCATATGGCAAAAGACACTTGCCCACAATGCTATGCAGTGGGGTTCAATGTAGGACCACACAAAACCCTTTTCAATCATGAATGACCATGGGATTGCACCTAGAAAGTTACCCTCTGAGGCAAAATCCGGGCAAGGTTGTTTATGGAAACCATCAGTTGCCCATGCATACCAGCCTCCCCTCTCCATGCCATCAGTGTTATCCAAGGGAAAGGCAAAAGCCAGTACAGCTTGACACTAGTGACATTGCAATTCATTTCTACAGCTGAGTGAACTGCAGCAATAAAGTGTCTTACTCAAGAACACAACACAGCTTGGTCTGTAAATCAGATTCACTACTGATGCTCTAACCACTGAGCCATGCTGCCTTAAGCACTCAGCTACACAGACATCTCAAAAACAAAGAGCCATCATCATTTTTTTTTAACTCTTCAGCATTCAGAATAACTCCATCAAATGTACCACCTATGTATTTACATTGTTTTGAATTTACCCTGCGTTATAGGGTAGATGTGAAAGGTTGGATCTAGCTAGTTCCAAGGTAAAAAAACAGGTAGAATACTTAAGCTGGATATGGCCAGTTTAAGTGCTAAAAGCTTAGAATCCTAAAAACAAAATAATGTCCCTTGAAGCATTTAAATTCTCAATCTACTATTTAGCAGACATGCCTTATCTTTTACTTGTTTCAGTCATTTGACTGCAGCCATGCTGGGGCACCACCTTAAATGGTGTTAATTGAACAAATCAACTCCAGGACTTATTTTTTTTTAAGCCTGGTACTTATTCTATCAGTCTGTTTTGCTGAACTGTTAAGTCACAGAGACATAAACACACCAACATCAGTTGTCAAGCAGCACTGGGAGACAAACACAAAGAAACACCAACACATAGATATATACATATATGTAGGTCTAAATACATAGCCTCTCAGAAGAGAACAAAATCAGGGTACTTCAAAGAAGCTTCTACTCTCCCTGCTTTACAGTAATGTTTACTTTTTTACAATTCATATTTAATGCCAAGTCTCAGTCATCTCTCTCTCTTATCTCTTATACCAGAGTACTTTCCATCCCAGTTATGGTCAGTGCTCTTCTGAATCTAATATCATGAAAACAATTAACTTGTGACCATCAACCACTGAATAAGTTCTTTGGCTAAATCTCCCACATGTCTTCCACACCTTACAACTTTATAAAAGAAAGGACACATTGGATAATTTAGTTAAAAAATCATGCAAGATAGCTGCTGCTGCTGGAATGTCTTTTATTATATATCTGCTTGGTCAGGTCTGACTTGGAATTAACTCCAACAACAGATGATATGATATAAATATAATATACGAGGTATTTAGTAACAGACCGTTGTAAGCACCACAACTTAAAAACTGAGAAAAAGACAGTCAAAGTTTCACAACTTTCAGAATGTGATATCTTGGCAAAGAATGAAGTTAGGAAGCTGGTTTTGGTCTTAAAATGACCGTGAGGACCTCCTCTAATCATTTTACCTATGTAAAATTATTTATGTATGTATGCATCTGAAAGATGAACCAATGACTGCATCTTTCTCATTTTGTAGAATATACTGGGACAACGAAATGGTGTATCACAGTGCATATTTTAGACATAATACCTAGAAAAAACATAGAGACTCCACAAAGGTATTCTTTGTGTTCTAATATACCAAGGTAAGTATCTTTAAGAGGTAAGTATGACAAAATATTAAGAAAATAGCCCATTATCGTTTCAATGGTAATGAAGAATATTAGAAAAGGAGCCATAACACCTCACAAAACAATACAGGGACTAGACCAAAGTTATTGATTGAGTGTGTGTGCTTACAATAGTGTGTTACTCAACTCTCAGGTCTGAGTTTGGGTGAGTGAGCATCGTGTTTCAATAGCATCGAGGTACAATATTTTTCAGATGGATTTTCAACCTTATCACAAGCCTCACCAGTTCTTCCTCCCGACTTTTTTGGATTCTAGCCATTGAGACAAAGAAAATGATATACTAACCTCAAAAATGGCCAGGATGGCGCTTGCAACACTCTGTTACTAAGTGTCTCATATGATATAATATGATATAATAAAGATAAATTAAATAGAGATATTCTATTGACAATCCAATAATTTATATATTACATGGGCTGTGCGTGAGAAGACCCGGCAAGCCAAGTAAGATCGTTGCCAGTGCCCCTGGACTGGTTCTTGTGCGGGTGGCACATGAGATGCACCATTTTGAGCGTGGCCGTTGCCAGTACCGCCTGACTGGCTCCTGTAGGATTTTCGAGCGAGATCGTTGCCAGTGCCCCTGGACTGGCTTGTGCGGGTGGCACATAAAAGACACCATTTCGAGCGTGGCCGTTTTCGTGCGGGTGACACGTAAAAGCACCCACTACACTCTCTGAGTGGTTGGCGTTAGGAAGGGCATCCAGCTGTAGAAACTCTGCCAAATCAGACTGGAGCCTGGTGTTGCCATCCGGTTTCACCAGTCCTCAGTCAAATCGTCCAACCCATGCTAGCATGGAAAGCGGACGTTAAACGATGATGATGATGATGAATATTACATTAAATACTATGAATATAATATATAACATAATATGATATTATATAAATAATTATAAAAACCATAAAATGCCAACAAATTGTTTCAACTTATGTATATTTTTTCTGATATACATAATCACAGTTCCATTATATATAAGTCACTTCAGGGTCCTTGGTTTCAGAAAGATGAAATTCTGTGTAAAAGGACAGCTAGATTGTAAAAATTAATTCAAATGTCTGTGTTATGAACGTGAGTGTTGACTATTCAATCTTACATCAATTACAATTAAAAAAACAACAAAAACACTTTAACGAATAATACAATCAAATAAGTGCAACCCACAACCATCGAAATTCACTTCATTACATCTCAAACGCATACCAATTGAAACCCTTTGATGTCTAAGATAGTCCCTTGTCATCACAACATACAATAATAATATTTGTGTGTATATAGATGTGTATAATTAAGTATCTAAGCCTTCTCCTACGTGTAACTTAAACAAAAAAATATATAATCAATTACATCTTCAATTCAACAACTCTTTTATCTATTTAGATTAGTTGGTATACAAAAATTTAACTAATAATAATCTTCTATATTTATTATTTATGGCAGTGTATATAATAATGTATATAATATAAATAATATGATATAATGATATAGTGTAATATAATACAATATGGCAGAGCATAACTGACAAATGCCTTGTAAGTATACTGTGCTTATCATCATCATCATCATTTAACATCTATTTTCCATGCTGGCATAGGTTGGATGGTTTGACTGGAGCTCGTAAGGCCAGAGACCACACCAGCCTCCATTATCTGTTCTGGTATGATTTCTATGGTTGGATGCTCTTCCTAGCATTGACCACTCCACAGAGTGTACTGGGTGCTTTTTATGTGAAGTTATTTCATTTGTGAAACTACAAAAGACTGGAGGTTTCTACTGAATGTTAAAGATGCCTTTCAAAGGTTTCATGCTGCAAAAACTGGGATAAACTCAAGTATACCTCATCCATTACATCATATCAAATACACAAGAATATCTGGTAAAATATCCCACTGATAGCTTAATAGCTCAACCAACTGTTGGCACAGAAGTGAAATATGTAGCCAAATAGCTTAATTTGATAGCATTTAACTAATTAGGATCATTAAGCACCAAATGCTAAGTAGAGTTAAAAAGGAAAGCCTCTGGAAGATGTAATTATGTGATGGACCAGTTATTATTATGTTCTAAATTAATATGCAAAAAAAAAAAAAACGTATATTTATATTTAGTCATATTTGAAATTGCTCATATGAAGCATTAGTGAAGGCGCAATGGCCCAGTGGTTAGGGCAGCGGACTCGCGGTCATAGGATTGCGGTTTTGATTCCCAGACCAGGTGTTGTGAGTGTTTATTGAGCGAAAACACCTAAAGCTCCACGAGGCTCCGGCAGGGGATGGTGGCAAACCCTGCTGTACTCTTTCACCACAACTTTCTCTCACTCTTACTTCCTGTTTCTGTTGTGCCTGTAATTCAAAGGGTCAGCCTTGTCACACTGTGTCACGCAGAATATCCCTGAGAACTACGTTAAGGGTACACATGTCTGTGGAGTGCTCAGCCACTTGCACGTTAATTTCACGAGCAGGCTGTTCCGTTGATCGGATCAACTGGAACCCTTGACGTCGTAAGCGACGGAGTGCCAACAACAACAACAACAACAACATATGAAGCGTTAAGATTATTAAGTCTTTAACTGAATTTTCAAACATGCTAATATGTGGCTGAAAATAATACATTTTTTAAAATTTAAAAGCCAAACCAGCAGAAATAGTAAAATTTCAGATTTTCAGGGTCCTCCCACTTCACTTTTTAAAGTTGTAATGAAGTTTACTTCAATTTTCCTTCTACTGACATTAATAAACTATGTTATAGCAATATACAAAAGTTGAGCTAGTTAATCATATGACTGCTATGAAAACAAATATTTTTCCTTTAACAGACGATACAATCAAGTAAGTGCAATCCACAACCATTGAAATTCACTTCATTATATCTCAAACACATACCAATTGAAACCCTTTCATGCCCAAGATATTAACTATTTCTTTCCACATTTTTCATTTTGTTAAGGTGCCCTTGTTCCTCATTTAAATTGGCCTTGTGACTTATTAACAGAAATAAATGATTTTAGAGTATTAAATAAGCTTAAAATTATTATTCAGTATAGCCATTCATCACTCTCTACATCCACCCTTCACTCCTACCCGATTTTTGAAGTTGTTGCCTACCTCCCATACTCCCATCTCTTGCACCACCATACACTTTTGCAACCCCCCACTACATTCCTAGTTTCCCCATCTCATTGCACTTCTACTCACCATGTACCTTGAGGAATCACCTGTGACTTGCAGCTCCTCCAGACCATTCTCACTCTCTCTCCTAAAGGCGATCAACCATGCAGCTCCTCTACAGGAATCTGCTCACCCGCCCCCCTTTCCCTTCTTTAACCCTCTCATCTCCTCACATAAAGCTCCTGCTACCCCTGGGTTTTGTAGTCTTGCAAGCTACATGGAAACATCACTCGTGCCAATGGCACAAAAAAAAAAAAAAAAGCACCTGGTACATGCAGTAAAGTGATTGCTATTACAAAGGACCTCCAACCATAGAAATCATGCCAAAGCAGATACTGGAGAATGATGTGCTCCAGCACCCATTGAATCCTGTCAAATTGTCCAATCCTTGCCAGCATGGAATACAGACATTAACCCTTTAGCATTCAGATTACTCTGTCAGATATAATGCTTATTTATTCACATTGTTTTGAATTAATCATGCATTATCTTGTAGCTTTGAAATTTCGATGATGCAATTGTTTACTTTTAGTATGACATTGTAAGGTAAGCGTAAGAGACTGTATTTGGTTAGTTAAAACCAATTGAATATTTTGGCCAGATATGGCCGGTTTAAATGCCAAAGGGTTAAATGATGATGATGGATAGCTACATGGCTTAATTTATTGTTGCACCTGTTAGCTAACTTATATTGAGTGATGTTATCTCTGTACCATAGCCAAAACCTAGAAAATTGATAAATACTTCAGTCTAAAAGACATGATGTTTTATTAAATTCCAGATCCATAATTTCTACGAATGATAAAGTCAGTCATTATTTAGACCCATGTTAGACCCGACTGAGAGGACCAATAATAAAAGGTGTTCCTGTCGTCTCCATGCATTCTTTCTTTTCTTCAGGCATAGTGATCTGATGTATCCCTATTTTAAGACAGAAGGATGGAATTTGAGGGAGATTCGGCTCTTATTCCAAGCAGGTTAAACAATGCATAGAGTTTTCTTTGTTCTGTTTAATTGAAGGCAAGAAAGACTGTCTATGTGTGACTGGTTACTGACCTCAGTAGATACATTTACAACTAATTCATCTCATTTACCCACTCAGACAATATAAGCTCTCAATAATATCTTATGTTACATAGGCACACAACCTTCACTGAAAATGAAATAAAGTTGTTTGATGTTTATGGACTTTCTCAATAATTTTGTACTGTAAATGAAGTTAAATAAGAATTGATTGATTTACTAACTTGGCTCTCTGGGTGATTAGCTGTGCAGTGCTTACCTCAGACTTGATAACATATTGGTTTCTTCTGACTAGTAACAAAACACCTAAGGGTAGAGAAAAATGTTATATTCATGTCTCCCCAACCTGGTATTAATGACAAAAGTGAAGTGGGGGGTAGTTAAAAGTGGAATGTGTTTCCCTTTTGTTAGCTTCTCAGAGCAAAGATTAAGAATTATAAATTATCTTTTAGTCCCTCCTCTTACTGTATTACAGCTATTTATTTTTTTATTATTTTATCAGCTTTAGTGGAATGAGAGCTGACCAAGGTTAGTAATAAATTTAGTACTGTGACATGTTAAAGCAGGGTAAAGAAAGGTTTGAAGTTCAAGATTCTCATTCTTTTTCAGTATTCCTTAAAAGAATAGATTTTCATCTAATTTTGATAAATAATTCAACTGCTTTCTATAAGTATATAAATGTTGCAGAGAAGAAAATGAATGTGTGTGTGTGTGTGTGTGTGTGCACACATGTATGCATGCATGTACATGCTGAATACAAAATATTGCAATAAATTAACAAGAAAAAAACTTGATCAGCTTCAGTTCTTACTCATTCTCACAACAGACATACACACACACACACACTGAGTGTATATTTTAATATTGTATGTATCCTTTAAAAAAAAAAAATAATAATAACAAAGACAATAAGTGAGATAAGTAATTTTTTAAGCAGGTTATTTTAGTAATTACAAACAGAAAAAATTATTTCAACATTAATTCATTCATGAAGTTCTAAATTTCTTGATATTTTAATTGAATGCATTTGACAAATGGAACTCGTTACATCACAACGTTGAGTATTTTTCTCTGAGAGGAAAATGATTAATTTATTTTCTTAAAATGATTTTGTGTATTCTAAGTGCTTCACTTTATTCCAATGGATGTATAAGATACAGAAAACAGTTGATATGTTGTTATGCAAGGACTTCTTTGATTTTGTTGTCTATAACTGCAACAGCAAAACTGTTTGAAAATGAAGCTTTGAAATCTTCAATAATTTTAAACTTGCACACAAATCAGTCAAATATATATGGAAAGTTTTGATTTGAAATTCTTGATAATAAATTCATTTTCTCATTTTCACATTTACTTCACAAACTCATTACAAGCTATATTTGTTTAATATTTTGATTTTATAACTGGATTGTCGGCACACCTCTCGCATTTTCTTTAACAAATAAGACACCATTGCCCTTGTTGTTCGATTATGTCTTCTAAGTTGCTTAGTATTTTGAATATATGATTTTTTCTCTTCTTTTAGACATGTAATTGTTTTTTTGGCCTTCGAAATCTTTCTTCTCAACAACTCTCTCTTTTCAGATTTCAACCTCTTTCGAGCTTCTTGACAGCCAATGCGGTCAATTTCTTTTAGAAGACACCTGATCTGTGTCAGCTTGCAGGCTTGGCATTCCAACCGGGCTAATAAATTGATTTTATGTCGTATCCCTCGGTTAATATAATTTGCCAACATCTTCATGCTGTGCTCTGTTCTTGATCTTTTCAAGGAAAAAAATTCTGCAATATCAACAACTCTATGTTAATTTATTAAAAACCATTTGCATAATTTGATTTTATATTACTATATATATACTAGTATTATGTATATACTAATATTATTTTATATTACTATGTATATACTAGTATTATTTCAATTATACAGTTGTAGTTATTATTCTAACATACTTTCTATTTAAGCTCCAAGTTACAAAATAAAAATAGCTGGTATTTCTTTTTAAGACTTATAAGTTCACTTAACCTTTTTGATACCATATTTCTGTTAAAATATACTTCCTTCATTTCAATTAATTTTAAAATTCTGAAAAATTTAGAAAAATAAGTTTGTCATTATTAAGCTGGTGTTTGGACCATAAATTGGCAGAACTCTGATTAACCCCTTGTAACTTTTTTACTTTTTTAAATTTTCAAAAAAACTTTTGCGAATTGGTGTTCTATACACAGGAATTCATACAATTATGAAAGAAGAAATTTTTTTTTTCCTTTTTTTAAAACTCTCCCTGTCCCTTAAATCCTAACATTTTCTCTCTTTTCTGAAATTTTTTATAAAATCAATATTCAAAATGCAGATAGTCTGAATTTTTTGTTTAAATTCCATTAGTGGACCACCTTTGGATGTATCATCATTCCATTATAAATATGTTTAGGAAAAAATATTGAAACACATCAATACATGTCAAAGTGGCAAAGAAAAGAGAACGGTATCAGGTGGTCATGGGATGTGCTAAAAGTAACAGCTAAATTGCCCTTGAATCACACATACACACAAAAATTTTTTTTGCATAATTGTATGAACACCCGTACGCAGAACACAAATTCACAAAAATTTCTGAAAATTCCAAAATATAAAAAATGTTATGAGGGGTTATATGGAGACCTATAGGAAATAACACTTACTGACCAAAGAAGAAAAAAAATTTTAATTTTGTTACACAGTATTATCATACATTAGTATACTTATTAGTGGTGTGCTACGGCTTATGAAGTCATACTACAATTGCCGGTTATACTACACTCCTGTTTATATTTCAGCAAAATCTAACAAATTTTATGCTGACAAGCTGTCACATTTTCAGATGTTTCTTTTTCATGTAAAAGACATACTTTACAAAGAGGATATGTGCAGCTTTTCCCACATATAGATTGCATTGTATCTTTATTCATTTAGATACCCATCAAAAAAGAGTCCTAATACACTATCAAGTTACTGCTGGTCAAAAGCAGTATACAAGCTACAGTGGAAAATCTTATCTGAGGCCACACCTTATAAGAGTAAAAGGATATGATGCAGTCTATGTACAGAAGAAAAAAATCATATCCAAGGCCACTGAGAGAAGCAGTGGGCCCCAGAACTAGCCCAGGAGTAGGACCTCTAATGAGAATCCAGTGTCCAAGCTCCTGGAAGCTTTAGACTTTTGGCAATTTGTGGCAATATCTTAAGCTTAGTACCACTAAATTATGGCTTAAAGAGCTGGTGAGGATTATCCTGGAGCTTATTAGTCTGAAATAAAATATGGAAAATAAAGCACATTCACAGATTTACACGTGTTTCCTTGAATCTTTTTTATCAATGCATATGATTTAATGAAATTTTATACAGATATAGGCACAGGCATGGCTGTGGAGTAAGAAGCTTCCTTCACAACCACATGGTTCTGGGTTCAGTCCCACTGCATGGCACTTTGAGCAACCAAAGCCTTGTGAATGGATTTGGTAGATGGAAACTGAAAGAGAATAACCTTGTCCACAACATACCACTTCGAATTTCCAAATGATCAACTAACAAAACTATAATTTCCTAGAACTTCATAATCACTTGAGCGATCAAAAGAAAATCTTGTCATTGTCATCTTCATTATCATTATCATTTTCAGTATTCTCTATTTTCATGGGTTCATGAGCTATAATAAGTATTTGAATTATCATCAACAACTGATGAATTGAAGCAAATACCAATGCTGGATTAATCATTAATCAAAATAAGTGCATGCTTTGGGCAAGGGAAGGGGTCGCCACAGAAATGGTAATTGGTTTACAACACAGGCCGGTGGCATGTAAAAGCACCCACTACACTCTCTGAGTGGTCGGCGTTAGGAAGGGCATCCAGCTGTAGAAACACTGCCAATTGGAAATATGCTGTGCGTGAGAAGACCCGGCAAGCCAAGTGAGACCTAAATCTAAGGCCTCAGCCAGTCCACTTATGCGTACCTTCCTTCCTTCATTGGACACTAAACTCCACTTGCGAAGACCTGTTGAGGCAAGTGAAATCGAAATTGAGTTAAATTTGACGTCTGGCACCCATGCCAACGTCGTCTCCCTCATTGGACACGAAACTCAGCTTCCAAAGACTTATTGGGGCAAGTGAAAGCGAAATTGGGATGGCACCTGTGCCCAGCATCGCCTTTCTGGCACTTGTGCCCGTGGCATGTGTAAGGACTTTTGAGCGAGATCGTTGCCAGTGCCCCTGGACTGGCTCTTGTGCGGGTGGCACATAAAATACACCATTTTGAGCATGGCCGTTGCCAGTACCGCCTGACTGGCCTTCGTGCCGGTGGCACGTAAAAAGCACCCACTACACTCTCTGAGTGGTTGGCGTTAGGAAGGGCATCCAGCTGTAGAAACTCTGCCAAATCAGATTGGAGCCTGGTGTAGCCATCTGGTTTCACCAGTCCTCAGTCAAATCGTCCAACCCATGCTAGCATGGAAAGCGGACGTTAAACGACGATGATGATGATGATGATGAACACAGAAGAAGTCACTTTAAACTTGCTAAAATAATATTCAAAATAATATATAATGATTGGAAAAATGACTTCAAAGTGTTCATGGTGTCATAGTGAGGATCTGATCAAAGACTTCGCAAATAGAAAAAAAAGGAGAAAACTTTTCAAATACAAATAAAGTAGAAGTATACAAAAACAAAAACAAAGGGGGATCAGAGGGGTGATGCATACCCTGCATGCAGATAAATTTTTTCATAAATTATATTGTGGCTTACAATGCATTGCTTACCCATGCTTTTTCATTGAATTGAATTGATTTTTATTTCTAAGTATCACCATTATAGATATTTATATTCCGGTGAAATTAAGAAACCAACTCATAAATAAATGAAACCCTCAAATCCTTTACTGTACACACACACACACACACACACACACACACACACACACACACACACACACACACACACAGTTGTATATCTATGTATTTATGTATGTTTGAAGATAATCCAGCCAGAATTTCATCATTTCGAGCCATTCATCCAATGAGTATTTCTGCCACGTTTGGTGAAAATCCATTCCAGTAATTTTGCAAACACACAGACAAACAGACAAAGGCAAGTGATTACAATACCCTGCTTTCGCTTATGCACGCAGGGTAATAAACATTGTTTTCCATCTTATTGTTAGTTGTGTTACATTTTGAAAAGTAAAAATTTATTTTATGGTTTATTATTGTTTATATTTTGAATTACATATTTATAAGGGGGGTACCAAAATCTTTTAAGTGCTGAGGGCCTATATGGGTCTTTATCTAACACTAGAATTGATGCTTGAGTAAATATAATTTGTAATGAGTTAGCATTTGCATTATACTGAGTTTCTGCACTGATTTTTAATTGCATGGAACCTACTTATCACAATCTTTGTTTTCAGCAAAGAATTTATCAATTTTTGATCTATTTATCCCAACCACTTCTGCTATTGAATAGTTAGAGTTTCAACAATATCCCTTGAAATTACAGCATTATTACCAGTATTACAGTATCTGATAACATCTAATATAATAAATGTGAATGTCAGTGTGTCACACTTTTTCAACTTTACTCCTAGAGGCTGTAATCCAACATATCATACCATTTTGGAATCATGCTGACTCCATGAGTAAATTAAAGTCATTCTGCGCAAAATCCGGACCTGTAATTCTGAAATTTTGGATTCCCAGGTTTTCGTTCATACGATTGTTTTCTGCGATTTTTTTACGTGATTTTTCTGTACGATAACATTTTTCATAACTTGGAAATAAATTTTGGGAGTAATCGAAATTAATTGTGAAATCCAGCAGCTTTTAAGCTGTATTTACTCGCAGATAGGTCACATTTTTTTTGCCAAAAATTTCGATAAAAATCAGGAGCACGATCTATCCACTGGACATCACAGGTATTGAAGTGTATCAGTACTCTAGGTGTGTAACCTGGGCTTGAGCACACCCTGGGCTTGAATGTACCCTGGGCTCGAGCATACCCTGGACTTGAGTGTACCTTAGACTCAAGTGTACCCTAGACCTGGGCTTTTCAATTTTCAAGTTGTTATGAAAACATTTTTATGACATCTTTTTACTAGAAACTGGAAACCAGAAGTTTGCATATTGGTCTTTTTGACAACATCGATTCAAATATTAGTTATATTTACATTAAAAAAGGGGCCATGTAACTCCCCAGATTATAGTGCAACCTATCCGCGAGTTAACTGCAAATACCTACTTTGACAATTTCAAACTAAGGGTGTGACCTATCCACTGGTGTGACTTACCCACTGGTGCAACCTATCCATGAGCACATGATTGTGAGCCTGAAATTCTAACCACTGAACCATGTGCCTTCACAACTCACCACTGTGTAAGTAAAAGAAATATTTAAAATGTACATTTTGTACACCTTTACTCTTTGATTTAAACAAAACCCACCAAAAATAAATAAATAAAAAAGGAATTGTCTCACTTATGATAGCTGACCAGCAGGGGTAAACCACATGTATTGATTTTTAGTATGGTAAAAAAGGTGACATTGGTTTGGTAGGCAAAATACTGGCCTTAGGCTGAAGATTTATAAATACAAATTGTGACTTGAACTTATTCAGTCATATTATTAGAGCAAGTATGAAGAAAACAACGAAAGGGTTTGATGGTGGAGTACCAGATTAACAAGACGACAAATTGACAAATGGTTTAATGGCAAATTTTGCTGCAGTTATCATTTTGTATGACAATGAATGAACCAATATTGCTTTAAGCTTATTCCATTTTAAAAGTCTCATCTCAAATAAAATTTCGCAGCTCTTGAGTCAGTCTGTATCCACCATATAGGCGTAGGAGTGGCTGTGTGGTAAGTAGCTTGCTTACCAACCACATGGTTCTGGGTTCATTCCCACTGCGTGGCACCTTGGGCAAGTGTCTTTAACTATAGCCTCGGGCTGACCAAAGCCTTGTGAGTGGATTTGGTAGACAGAAACTGAAAGAAGCCTGTCGTATATATGTATATATATATATGTATGTGTGTGTATATGTTTATGTGTCTGTGTTTGTCCCCCCCAACATCGCTTGACAACCGATGGTGGTGTGTTTACGTCCCCGTAACTTAGCGGTTCAGCAAAAAAGACCGATAATATAATATAATATAATATTCTTACACTTATTTGCCTCTAAACTCAATGTGAGCTGATGAAGTCACAAAGACAATATAGTACAACCTTAAAGCAAACGTAATTATGCAATTAAAAGCCCAAACAAAATCTAATAAAATGACTGGAAAAAAAAACAACAACTTTTTCTTGAATTCTTTAAATTCAAAATTGGTGGCAGCACCTAAAATGGAGGACACCAGAATCAACATTGACATTGTAGGGTTAAATGAATGTCGAATCTACAGCTGCTGGTAAGAACCATAATGGCTGTTATATTTTAACAGTTTAAAACATGTTTATGTGTCATATGAAACACATAGGATTAGTTAGTCAAAATATAGACAGCAATATAAAAATAAATAAAATACGAATGTCAAAAAGAGAAATCACGTTTCAAAATTCTTTCCCTTTCCTCTCATTGATGAAAATCTTTTCCCCCAAAACACACACTGTTAGGCTGCTGTTAAGAGATAGAGTTAAGGTTACTGCTAGTCAGATACAGATGAACAAGAAGTGTAAAAGTGTATTGCCCTGTAGTACTCCCACTTAAATATCATAAGAGTTTCTATCACTACTACAGGATTGCACCACTGATTTTGTTTTCTTACACATCAAGATTGCATCCATTGTTTCTTGCCATATCCCATAGGTCCTCACTATTTCAGCCATCTTTTCTTGATGCACTGAATCAAAGACCTTCAAGAAGCCCACAAAGCACATAACTGCCTCTAAGTTCCTTACCCTCACTCCTTTGATGATTCTTCTTACAATCAATATCTGCCCAAGAGTCAATCTGTTCTTTCTGAATCTGCTCTGGTTCAAATGAAAAACTTTCTTGATTTCAGGTTGGATTCAATTACACATTACATTGTAGATATTAGCAGCAATAGCTGTAAATGTGATAACACTATAGCTGGTAGTCAGTGATAGGTCCCCTTACTTCAATAACAGGACAATGCATCCTTCTGTCCAGACCTGGATTGCACATTGGTTGTACATATGAATGCAGAATTGCAGAAGATTATCAATACAGTTTCTTGTCTTCCAAACTTCAGTGGTGATCTCCTCCAGACCAGCACCTTTCTTGTTTTGCATACGTCTATTTATCTCTCCTGTAATATTGGCTTTTCTCTACAAAAAGCTAGAAGCAGGAGGTAGCCAGCCAGGAAGATCACTGTTGGTAACTATGCGAACAACCCTGCACTATTTACTGACAAGGTAACAGATACTGAAAAACTGTTGCATGCACTAGAAGAGGCAGCTTTCAGGATCAATCTATGTGAATGCTGGGAAGATTGAATATTCATATGCTTTAACCAGAATGGTCAGATCCACTCAATGAGTGGTACATCTCTGAAGAAAGTCAAGTCTGTCACTTTTCTCAGAATTGATATTTCATCCACCAAAAAAGATATATCAATTTGCACAGCAAAAGCATAGAAGATATGAAACAAATGAAAATTTGGAAGTCTACACTGCCTGACTGGATAAAAAGGGAATTTTTCAAAACCATAGTAGAACCAGTTCTTCTCTTTGGCTCATCAGCATGGACTCTGATAAAAAAGATAGAAAATAAGCTTGATGGGGCCTATGCACATGTGTTAGTTGCTGTTCACAACAAATCATGGAAACAATATCCAATGAAAGAAGTGCTTTATGGAAATATCCCCAACATATCAATCATTTAAAAGTGAAGGACAAGATATGCTGGTCATTACTATCAAAGCAAAAATGAATTCTGCGAATTGGAGCCATGAGAATTCTCATGTTGAATGATCCAGAATGACATACATTAATCAACTCTCTCATGATACCAAGTTACAAACAGAAGCCTTCAGAAATGTCATGAAAGACAAAAATACTTGGAAGGAAAGAGTGATTTTAGTCTGGGCAACCTGCTGCCTGAAATGAATGAACGAGTGACTGACAGACAGACAAATAAATATATTAGAGCTAGTCAGGTAGAGTTAAAGTTAGGGATAATCAGATGGAGTTAATGTTAGAGCTAGTCATATAGTTAGAGCAAATCAAATAGAGTTAATGTTAAAGCTAGTCAGATTTCAATCATTGAAGAAACGATTTTCAACTATTTTGGGTCTATCACTTTCTTAAAATCACACTGAACACTTGAGAGTCTTCTGCAAAATCTCCACTGTAAAAATTTCATCTGTCCACATATTGTCAAGAGGTCTACCCTGGCTGTTATATTCTTTTGTTCTTTAACTGATTTCAGTCAATGGATTATGGCCATGCTGGAGCATTACCTTTGAGGGTTTAATCTATCAGATCAAGTCCAGTACTTATTTTGAATCTAGTAATTATTTTACCCATATCTATTCATCAAACTGCTAAGTTACAGGATTTAAAGATAGACAATACCACTTTTTAAAACCTTAAACATAAACACAGACAAGGGTACGTGCGTGCGTGCGTGTGTGTGTACTGGCACACTTTCATGGAAAGTTTCTTCAAACAAATCTGTTGTCCTGAACACACAGAAGTAATGAAATCTCTGGTTGGTTTCTACTCTAGTCTTTTTCCACTATAATTATATAGGCAATGGCCTTCTTTTAGTTTCCATCTGCCAAATCCACTCACAAGGCTTTGTTCGGATCAGGTCTATAGAAGAAAACGCTTTATCCCAAGGTGACAAGCAGTACAATTGAACTCCAGACCATGTAGTTGAGAAGTAAACTTCTTAACGATACAACCGTGCCTGCATCTGTACTATCAGTCTTTAATCCATTTGAAGTTAAAATACCAGAAATACTGGGGTTGATATAATTGAGTATAACGACCAGCTAAATTTGTGTAACTATGGACCTTAGAAGTCATATTGGCCTTCTTAGGTTAATATTTAAAATCTTATCAAGGACAGTAGTAGTAGTAGTAGTAGTAGTAGTAGTAGTAGTAGTAGTAGTAGTAGCAGCAGCAGTAGTATGGGGGCATGCTCTATAACCATGCATCACTGCATCTACCATTTATTGGTGACTCCCTACTCCTGGCAAATAACACCTTTGCACCACTCAGGTGACAAACTTCCAGCCCACAGGTCTGTTTGGGTAGCCATTGCTGGTAGGGGTTTTATGAGGTTGGAGTGCAAACCCTACCTTAACTTCTTTTAGTCACCTTTTGCAACACACAGAAGAAGTGTTGAGGCTATTCTTTGACATGCTGGTCCCCACACAGCACAAAAGCTTTCCAGTCTGGGAATCAAACCCATGGTCTGGCAACTGTAAGTACAACACTCTGACCACAAGGCCACATGCCTTCACAGTGAATTATTGAAATTAATAGAAGGACAATGAATTGATAAAATTATTACAACATTAAACAGAAATGCCTCGTCGTATTTAGTTAAGCCCATTACACTTCTGACTTCAAATTCCACTAAAGTTGATAATAAAATAAAGTACCAATCAAGTACTGGGTTTATTCAATCAACCACACTCATCTTCTCAGTTTATGGACTTGCCCTACATCAGAAATATTCTAAAGAAATTATATGAGAGATCATAGCATTCTGTGGTAAATATTTATTTTCAGACAGCAAGGGCTGTGTGGTTTAAAAGCTCACTTTCTAACTATGGTTTCAGCTTCAGCCCCATTGCATGATGCCATGGGCAAATATATTTCACTAAAGCTCTGGGTTGATCAATGGCTTGCAAGTGAATTTGGTTGATGGAAACTGCATGTAAGCCAATCATATATATAAAATGGGTAAAGACCCCCCCCCTCCTTCAGCCATGGATGACCATGGGATTGCACCTAGAAAGTTCCCCTCCAAGGCACAAGTCCAGACAAGGTTGTTTTATGGAAGCCCAGCAGTTTCCTATACATACCAGCCTCCCCTCTCCATGTCACCAAAGGAAATACGGAGGCTGATACAGCTTGGCACCAGTGATGTCACAACTTATTTCAACAGCTGAGTGAACTGGAGCAACATGAAATAAAGTGTCTTGCTCAAGAGCACAACACAGCCTGGTCCAGGTATCAAATTCATTACCTCATGATTGTGAGCCTGACACTCTAGGTGAAGGTGCATAGCTCAGTGGTTAGAGTGTTGGGTTCACAATCATGGGGTAGTGAGTTTGATTCTTGGACCAGGCTGTGTGTTGTGGTTTTGAGCAAGACACTTTATTTCATGTTGCTCCAGTTCACTCAGCCTTTGTCTTTCCCTTGGATAACATCGGTAGCATGGGAGAGGGGAGGCTGGTATGCCTAGGCAACTGCTGTGTGTGTGTGTGTGTGTGTGTGTGTGTGTGTGTGTGTGCATGTGTAAGTGTGTGTGCGTGTGTGTATATATATATATATATTTATAAACACACACAAATATATGTCTACACATTCATACACACACACACACACACACACACATATACACACAGACAGATAGACAAACAGATAAATAGACAGACAGATATATGATGTGAGTGCAAGTGTGTGTGTGTGTGTGTGTGTGTGTGTGTGTGTGTTTGTCTCTTTTACTACTTGACAACTGGTGTTGACTTGTTTACGTCCCTGTAACTTACTGGTTTGGCAAAAGTGACCAATAGAATAATTACAAGAATAAGTACTGAGATCAATTTGTTCGACTAAAATTCTTCAAGGCAGTACACCAGCATGGCCACAGTCCAATGACTGAAACAAGTAAAAGATAAAAATGTAAAAGATGTCCTATTCATTAAGGAACTGGGTTTGAGTCCTGGCATGGCACTCACTATTCATGTGTAGAGGTATGTGTGTGGCTAAGATGCTATATTCTCAAAGTGAAGGCATGTGGTTTAGTGGTTTGGGTATTTGGCTCACGATCATAAGGTCATGAGTTCAATACCCAGTGGTGTGTTGTGTCCTTGAGCAAGACACTTTATTTCACATTGCTCCAGTCCACTCAGTTGGCAAAAATGAATTGTACCTGTAATTCAAAGGACCAGCCTTGTTGCATTCTGTGTTATACTGAAAACCTCCTGAGAACTACATTAAAGGTAGAGATGGAAGCATGTTGCACCAGTGTTGTGCGTGCAAGGAACCGTGTGAATAGTCAGAAAAAAAAAGGAAAAAAAAAAAAAAGGTGCCAGCGATAGATCGGGGCTTGTGGGGTCGGAGCATGGCCTGATCATCGCTTCATTTGTGTTGTCTAACGTACTGTTAATATCATTCGATTTTTTATATTTTATATAATTTTTAAAGTCATATTTTATGTAAACCATTCGCATTACTGATCCCAATCAGTTGTTTTGTACCATTCTATGTTTAGCCCCCCCATGGGAAATAAGGAAATTGGTATGTGAGCAGTCTGTTCCATTGATCAGATCAACTGGAATCCTAGTCATCGTAACTGACAGAATGCCAGCTATACTCTAAAAAAGTCAAGTCCACCTCACTCTATGTAGGTATCGTAGTTGATATAACTCCCCATAGAGTATTGTCAAGTGATTAACTGCCATGTAATAACAAGCTCATTTTCTACTGTGGGGAAAGTAACTTACAACAAACCTGTTTTATCTAGAGGGAGATTTATTTCTCATGTATCTGTCGCTATGGAAACCAAAGACTAGATCAGTGGTTCTCAACCAGGGTCCATATGACCCCTTGTAGTCTATATAAGATTTTTGGGGATCCATACAAGCAAAATACTAAATTGGGTCCTCAGTTTTATTTTATGGGTCCATGAAAAAACTTTGCTTTAGATGTATGTATTGCAAGAGACAGCTAAGTTTCTTTCTCTGATGTTTAACTTAGTTTAGCCTAGGCAAGTGAATATGTGATAAACAAAATAGGAATTTTGAAAGAAGTGTATATAAAACTGGTTTTTAAACATTGAATAGCTATAGGGGTCCACCAGAATGAAATAGCAATCAAAGGGGTCTGAAAAATGGTTGAGAATGACTAGACTAGATACATGCACTAGCTTCATGGGAATTTGTTTGAGAACAGAAAAAAATAAGTTTCACAGAAGCAAGAAAGGCAAATTTGTTGGATATTTGGTGATAAGTAAATTTGGGAATAACTAATTATGTTGATTAAAATATTTATTAACATAAAAGAGGGGAGTTGAGAGAGTCGCAGGCAGTACTAGCAATGATAGAAGATACAAATGATAAAGACACAACCAAATAGTAAGTAATGTTGGATCTTGTTGGGTTTGTTTAAATGATAACAGAGAGAGAGAGAGGGGGGGGGGGGAGAGAGAGAGAGAGAGAGAGAGAGAGATAGAGAGAAGAGTTTGTTTGAACAGAGAGAAACAAGAGAAGGTGTTTTGTTTGAACAGGGTCAGCTATTAGAGACAAATTGAGGACTGTGCAAATAAGATACAACTTATCTTCCAATGTTAAAATATGGGTTTAGACACAGAAGAGATAAAAGCAAAAAGAATGAAGAAAAAAAGTCATCATCATCATCATCATCTTTTAGCATTCATTTTTCCTGCTGGCACAGGTTGAATGGTCTGGCAAGATCTGGCAAGCTGTGGGGTTGTGCTGAGCTCCTGTGTCAGCTTTAGCATATTTTCTATGGTTGGATGTCCTTCCTAACACTACCCATCTTACTGTATGTAGTGGGTACGTTCTTTTTCTTTTTGTACCACTGGTACCAGTGAGGTGTGGAGGCGCAATGGCCCAGTGGTTAGGGCAGCGGACTCGCGGTCATAGGATCGCGGTTTCGATTCCCAGACCGGGCATTGTGAGTGTTTATTGAGCGAAAAAACACCTAAAGCTCCACGAGGCTCCGGCAGGGGATGGTGGCGAACCCTGCTGTACTCTTTCACCACAGCTTTCTCTCACTCTTACTTCCTGTTTCTGTTGTGCCTGTAATTCAAAGGGTCAGCCTTGTCACATTGTGTCACGCTGAATATCCCCGAGAACTACGTTAAGGGTACACGTGTCTGTGGAGTGCTCAGCCACTTGCACGTTAATTTCACGAGCAGGCTGTTCCATAAGCGACGGAGTGCCAACAACAACAACTAGTGAGGTTGTCAAGTAAGTTGCAAGAAAAAAGACAGGAAAAAGGGAAAAACCCTCATGATTGAGAAGGTGGGGAGTTTTAGGGAGGGGTAGGTAGTTTTTATGTCAGTTGCTAAGAGATTGAAGTAACAGGTGGACAAACACAGGTGTCTTGCTGTAGAACAGTGGTTCTCAACCATTTTCTATCTATGGACCCATTTGATTCTTATCTTACTCCACTGGACCCTCATAGCCACTCAGTGTTTAAAAAATCCTATTGTGTTTTTATCCTTAAATATTATTAGGAATTGTCTTTTAAAAAATATTTTATGCATTGTAGAAGTATAACCAATTTATTGCACATAAATTTTAATAAAAAATCTTATATGGACCCCAGTTGAGAACCACTGTTATGGTAACCTCACATTCATCATCATCATCATCGTTTAACGTCCACTTTTCATGCTAGCATGGGTTGGACGATTTGACTGAGGACTGGCAAGCCAGAAGGCTGCACCAGGCTCCAATCTGATCTGGCAGAGTTTCTACAGCTGGATACCCTTCCTAATGCCAACCACTCTGAGAGTGTAGTGGGTGCTTATAGTGTATATGAATAGGAAAAGGAAGAAGGAAATTGAAAAAAAATGAATAAATGATGAAGAAGAGATGAAGAGAAAGACAGAAAACAGATAAAAGAAGAAATGAAGAAGAGTAGAAGAAATCTGAAGAACAAAAGAAAATGAAAACAAAACAGAAAATAACAGCTAATGAAGAAGAAAGACAAGGAGAAGAATTAAGACTAAAAAAAAGGGGAAAGAAAAATAAGATGCTAATACCAATAATGATGATGGTGATGAAGCTTTCAACACTGCTTTACCAAAAGGATCAAACAGCTAACAGACTAAGGAGAAAGTCAGAGAATCACAACGTTTCTTTTCTGCCTTATATATATGTATATATGTAGTGAAACTACCTCCCGCCATTAGATACAAACTACTATCGCCATTACATACAATCTTCTCATTTAAATATAAATAAATGCGAGCGTAGTAGAGAACCCATTCCTTGTCATCACGTGACTGATCATTATTCGAATCGGCAACTTCTTCAAACCGTTCCCGCCAGAACGCAAACTGACCAATCACGTGACCTTATTAGGGGCTGCGATTGGTCAGTTTGCGTTCTGGCGGGAAAGGTTCGAAGAAGTTGCCGATTCGAATAATGATCAGTCACGTGATGACAAGGAATGGGTTCTCTACTACGCTCGCATTTATTTATATTTAAATGAGAAGATTGTATGTAATGGCGATAGTAGTTTGTATCTAATGGCGGGAGGTAGTTTCACTACATATACATATATATGTGTGTGTGTGTGTGTGTGTGTGTGTGTGTGTGTGTGTGTGTGTTAGGTGTGATGTACAGAAGTAAATATTGAAAAAAAAGTCGTCAGAATTTTTGAATAACTTATATTTGACAAGTTCGAAATACGAACGAAAGCGCTGATATATGTATAAAATAAATGAAAGAAGTTATTCCAAAATTCTGACGACTTTTTTTTTCAATATATATATATATATATATATATATATATATATATATATATATATATATATATATATATAAGGCAGAAAAGAATTTTTGAGATGTGTGGTTTTTGTTAAGTGAGGTTTTGATGTTTGTGTTTCCAGCTTAGATATCTCTAAGTACATTTTGGTGCTGTTATCTTTCGAAATGTTATGTTTATTACTTTGACTACAACCCCAGCTTTCAAGATTTAACCATCCAGTGTGTTTGATATATTTATCTCCTTGATATAGGTCTCTGTGATAAATCTTTACTGTCCCACGACTTTCTAACTGTAACCGCTTCCTCCTTTAGCATATTAATCAGTGAATTATGTACTACATTCTCATATTTTACATTGTTTGTAGTACTAGTGGAATGGTCTTCATTTTTGCTGCTTTGTACAATACTTGTTCACTGTTAGTTTTCCTGATAGTCTTGAATGGATTGTCTAGTGACTTGTTCTCCACATTACTTCTCTTGGTCTTCAAAAAAAGTTGTTGGTATTGAAGCTTACCCACTAGCGATTGGTTATACTTACACTGTAAATGGTATATGTGCAATACCAATGGCAACTATTGTAGATAAACTCACAGATCTTACACACAGTTATGACTTTGCTTTTCATCTCACTAGATTATTTGAAATTCTTATGGTTTTGCTATTAGGAGCTACATACTTACTGATTACTTGTATGAGAAAAAAGAATCGTATTAGCCAACAGAAATGAGAATTAGCCAACAGAAATGAAGTCGCATTCTGAAAATGGCTGCACATGATTCTATATTTTGTAAGCAAGTTCACAGTTGTATACATAAAATATATATTAAGCAATATATCTTACTATATTCAGTTTCCATGTTCTTCTATTCTGGACTGGAAAAACTGCTTGTCTACACAATAAATTGCATATGGGGAAAACTTGAGCCTACGAGAAAACCTCTATGTGTTCTCTCAAATTTGACTCTGACATCTTAAGAATGGATGAATATAGTACATAATTCACTGGATAATATGCAAAAAAAGGAAGCAGTTACAGTTAGAAGGTCGTGGGACAATAAAGATTTATCACAGAGACCTGTATCAAGAAAATAAATACACCAAACACACTGGATGGTTAAATCTTGAAAGCTGAGATTGTAGTCAAAGTAATAAACATAACATTTCGAAAGATAACAGCACCAAAATGTACTTTGAGATATCTAAGCTGAAAACACAAACATCAAAACCTCACTTACTGAAAACCACACATCTCAAAAATCTTCCCACCTCTGAAGACCTTCTATGAATTTAGATAACAAATCTAAACACAGCCACTTGACACATAAAATGCATATCAAGAAAAATAATCAATATGTACACATAAACATAGAATTATAACCAACCTGCAATACAGCATTAATGGTCTAAAAATCACTTTTATGTAACTAAAAGCTTCATAATCACTGATGTCATTCATTGTCTTGAAACAAATTTTAACATTTTTATGTAGGTGCTTAACCCGACTCATTAGGCCAGAACTTATCCCATTTTCTGAAGTGTAAAGCAAATGAAATAAGACTCTGCTATGAATAGGATGCCAGTCCATTGTAAAGTTAACTCCAGCAATTGTGTATAATAATTTTAAGCTGTATGTACGGGAGTAATATGAAATAAAGTGCCTTGCATCCAGGACATATATAATGGTACAATCATCAATAAAGCATGCAACATGCTATAAATTCAAATATTAAAAAGAAAAGCCAATAATATAAAACAATAACACAATAAACATATATATACACTGCCTTCAAACTCACCAACCATCCAAGCAGGATACACAAGTCCAATTACAGTTTAAGACATTTTCAAAGACCATCATTGAAAGCTACTTCAATGAGCACAATGCATTCTGATACAAGAGCGATGCAGATAATTCAAGAAGTGATGTGTATATATATTATATATATTTATTTTCTCCCTCTGCTTATTTCTGTGTTCCTTTCTTTCTGTTGAAGAGTGTAGGACCGAAATGTAAAAGACTTTCTCACTTCCCGAGCATTAAACTAATACATCTGTTTGTTGTTTACACTTCCGTCTTCGTCTTTTGTTTTATTTTTTTGTAAATTCCAAATATATATATATATATATATATGTACTAGCAGGCCTCCCAGACTTCAGCCCAGTTTGTACGGTGCTCTATTCTATATTTTCTGTCTCTTCCCCCCTCTGTCTCACTTGTTTTTTCTCCCTAATCCCCTTTCTATCTGTCTCACGTATATTTTCTCTTAAGAGAAACAGAAGTAGTGGTAGTGAGAGAGAGAGAGACATATATACAACCAGAGAGAGAGAGAGAGAGAGAGAGAGAGAGAGAGAGAGAGAGACATATATACAACCAGAGAAAGAGAGAGAGACATATATATATAACCAGAGAGAGAGAGAGATATATATATATACAACCAGAGAGAGAGAGAGAGAGAGAGAGAGAGAGAGACACACACACACACACACACACACACACACACACACACACACACATATACAACCAAAGAGATAGCGAGAGAGATAGAGACATACAGAGGGACAAATATATATAGAGAAAAAGCAGAGGTCCAGCAGTGAGTTCAAAGGAATAAATGTAATGTATAAACTAAAAGAAAGTTGGAGGGGGAGTATTTTTCGCTCTGTAAAAAGCATTATAGTGAAATAGATAGTACATGGATTGCTAGAAATAGGAGCAAACACACCGCTAACTTGGCCACCCCAATTACATTTTCGGAAAATAAGTGCGCAGTTATCTGTGAAATGGTCGAATCAATTTAAATGAGATGATAAACCTGAAATATTATTAATTTTATTTAGTGTTTTCAGTGGTAAACAAACTTTGTTTATTATAAGGATATAAAGGAAACTTCATGCCTATTAAAAAATTCATCATCATCATCATTATTTTCACCATGTCGTGCCACTGCAACCACCGCCACCACTGCCCCCTTCCTTTACCAAGAAAGCCAATGAGTTCAACCGGCTTGAAATAAAGGCCAAAATCTCTCAAATCACAGCTTTTTGCCATATGATTATACCAGCACAGTCTTCTCTGTAATATGCAAGAGAGAAGACTGAACTGGTATGTTCATGTGATGCATATGGATGAGGACAGCTGCATAAAGAAGTTCCAATTTCTAACTATAGAGGGAACCTGTGGAAGAGGTAGACCCAGGAAGACGTGGGAGAAGGTGGTGAAGTTTGATCTTCAGATGTTGAGTCACAGGGAAGTGATGACAAGTGACCAAGACCTTTGGCAATTTGCTGTGCTTGAGAAGACATGTCAAGCTAAGCGAAATCATAGTTGTGGCCAGTATCAGTGAGACATAAAAGGCATCCAGTACACTCTGTGGAGTGGTTGACATTAGGAAAGGCATCCATCCATAGAAACCAAGCCCAAACAGACTGGAGCCCAGTCCACCCCTCCAGATTATCAGCTCCAGTCAAACAGTCTTACCCATGCTAGCATAGAAAACAGACTTTTGATGATGAAAAGACAAAGAATAGACAAGAAGGTCATGGTTGGAAAGCCTTTGATTATAAGTCTGCCTTGGTCAGAATAAACCTAAGGGCTTGAATAACATCATTGACAATGTTGGTGTAATTAAAATGGATGGTGGCAACCTCGGTGAAATGCATGTTGAATGTATAACAAAGTCTCATAATTTTCTGAGATCAAATAAAACTGAAAGTAATGGAATAGGTATTATGGCCCAACCAACTATAAACCTTATCCCTTACAGATATCATCTGGCACCATAGAAGAAAGATGGCATTGGATAAAACTTCAAGACATATTCAGATTTGTTCTCAGTTTGAATTGTACAAGAGTCAACTATCACCACCACCACTACCACCATCATTTATCATCATAACCTATTATCAATGTTTTCTGTTTCCAACAGTACAACCACTTCCACCACCACTGTCACCACCATCACTACCAACATGCCCTCCATCATCACTACCACCATCACCATATTCATCTGTTATGTTATCTAGTTCCAACAGTTTTATCAGACTTTCTAACTGCACTACTTGGTGCACCTCCATATATCTGAGGGGTTGTGCACAGCATTTGCCTTTTGGGGAATGTTAGGACTGTAGGACTGTGTTTATTATGCTGCATTAGTTTTTGTCTATTTGTTAAGCTTTATTTTATTGTTCCTGGTGTTATTTTAGTGCAGGCTATGTGCAAAACTAGATATGTTATTTTGTCAGGTTCGATGGTTCTTTGTGTTTTATGTGTTGTTGTATGACTGCTAGTGGTATGTGCTTTAGTGTTGGACTGTGATTGTATTGTGTAGAGCTGTGTGGGTTGCGTTGTATGACTGGCTGTCAATTGTGTAGAATCTGAATTGTGTGAGTTGTTGGTTTTATATTGCATTGGATATTGATTTACTTAAGAGTGTATGTCTTGTTATTTTATTTTATTGGGTAATTATTGTGCATCATATGTGTTGTGCTATATTGTTTGCAAGGCAGGCACTACATATTAAGCAAACTAAGTCATGACTCGATGTGCTAAAATCAGGAGGTGTCCCAAAAATACTTACACAATATTTTTTAATCCAATTCAAACATGGAAAGTTATTAGCAAAGAGAGCAAGCAAGGTCACAACCTATCACATGATTTTCATCTTTCGCTCCTTGTTTCATGCATTAGATTGTAGCAATATTGGGGCACCACCTTGAAGGGCTTTTAGTCAAATGAATTGACCCCAGTGCTAATTTTTTTAAAGCCTGGTACTTATTCTCTTGCTCAAGTAACTTCTACTTTAGCCCTGAGCTGACCAATTCCTCATGAGTCAATTTGGTAAATAAAAACTGTATAGAAGCCTGTTGCATGTGTGTGTGTGTGTGTACTGGGGATGATTTGCTTTAAGTTTCAGTCCAATGACTGAAACAAAAGATAAACAACAATGTTTTATGAAGGTACTGGTTGTATATATATGTGTGTACGTGTGTGTGTATATCAATATTATATATATATCATCATCGTTGTCATCATCATCGTCGTCGTTTAACGTCTGCTTTCCATGCTAGCATGGGTTGGATGATTTGACTGAGGACTGGCAAGCCAGTAGGCTGCACAAGGCTCCAATCTGATCTGGCAGAGTTTCTACAGCTGGATGCCCTTCCTAATGCCAACCACTCCGAGACTGTAGTAGGTGTTTTTACATGCCACCGGCACGAGGACCAGTCGCAGAGTACTGGCAACGGCCAAGCTCAAAATGGTGTTTTTTACATGCCACCAGCACGGGAGCCAGTCCAGCGGCACTGGCAATGACCTTGCTCGAATGATTTTCTAACGTGCCACAGGCACAAGTGCCAGAAGGCGACGCTGGTAATGATCACGCTCGAATGGTGCTATTTACGAGCCCCTAGCAAGGAAGTCAGACAGCTGCTCTGGCAATGAACACACTCAGACAGTGCTGTTAGTACTCCACTGGCACAGGTGCCAGTCATCGAATACGGTTCAATTACGATTTCAATTTCACTTGCCCCAACAGGTCTTTGCAAGCAGAGTTTAGTGTCTAACGAAGTAAAGATACGAATAAGTGAGCTGGCTACACTTCTGGCAGAGGCCACAGATTATGGTCTCACTTGGCTTGCAGTGTCTTCTCACGTACTGCATATTTCCTAAGGTACCGGTCACTAGTCATTGCCTCAGTGAGGCCTAAAGTTCGGAGGTCGTGCTTCACCACCTCATCCCAGGTCTTTCTGGGTCTACCTCTTCCACAAGTTCCCTCAACTGCTAAGGTGTGGCACTTTTTCACACAGCTATCCTCATCCATTCTTGCCACATGTCCATACCAGCGCAATCGTCTCTCTTGCACACCACAACTGATGCTTCTTAGGACTAACTTTTCTCTCAAGGTACTTACACTCTGTCGAGTATGCACACTGACATTACACATCCATCGGAGCATACTGGCTTCGTTTCTTGCGAGCTTACGCATGTCTTCAGCAGTCATGGCCCATGTTTCACTGCCATGTAGCATGGCTGTTCGTACACATGCGTCATACAGTCAGCCTTTTACTCTGTGTGAGAGGCCCTTTGTCACCAGCAGAGGTAAGAGCTCTCTAAACTTTGCCCAAGCTATTCTTATTTTAGCAGCTACCCTTTCAGCGCACTCTCTCCCACTCCAAACTTGGTCACCTAGGTAGCGGAAGCTATCAACTACTTCTAGTTTTTCTCCCCTGAGTAGTGGCATTGGACTGCTTCAAGCTCCGCTGTTAGTTTGGTGCTATGTGGTGACCATAACTGGGAACAGTAGTCCAGGTGGCTGAGAACAAAGGTTCTCCACAGGGTCAACATAATTTCTTGGTCTCTTGTCTTGAAGGACCTCAGTATCCATCCTGCCAGTTGTCTGCACTTTGCTGCCATCTTGCTTATGTGCATATGAAATAATGCGTCATTGCACATGCTGATCCCCAAGTCTTTCACTGCCTGTGACTCTGGGATTGTAGTGCCTTCGGGTCCTGTAAATGTACATTGTACTGCATTTATACTGAGTTTATATTGCAGTACTTGAAATTTTCCAGCATTAAACTGCATGTTATTTATTTCGGCCCACTTGTACACTGAGTTCAGGTCCCGCTGTAAGCTTGTAGCATCCTCTTGGTTTTTTACTGCCAGTGGTAATTTTGTGTCATTGGCATAGCTAGTGACAGTGGCTGTTTGAGTGATTGTGGGCATGTCTAAGAGGGCTATTATGAACAGTAATGGCCTCAGAACAGTTCACTGGGGGACACCACTTACGATTTCAGTTTCCTCAGAAAGGGCGCCATTGGCTGCAACTACCTGACTTCTGTTTTTAAGGAAGTCATGCAGCCACTCTCCCAGTTTACCAGCAATGCCAAGGTCTCAACCTTGTGCTGAAGGGGCTGTGTGAGGCAGCTTCTTCCTGGGCGGAAGCCATGCTGGGTATTGTTCAGTAGGTCATTTTCTTCTAGGAACATTATCAACTTCGTTCTGATGATTCGCTCCATGACTTTACTGATGTACGAAGTCAGAGAGATTGACCTGTAGTTTTTGGTATCTGCTCTGCTTCCACCATTGTGGATAGGGCATATAATACCTTCTTTCAGGTTTTTAGGAAGTATACCACTTGCAAGGAAACTTTGGAAAAGTATCTGAAGTGGTTTCAATAAAGCCTGCTTACATGACTTTAGGAGAATAGCTGGGAAGCCATCAGGATCAGTGGCGGAGCATGAGCTCATTTCATCTATGGCCGCTGTTACATCTGTTCCCTCAATGTTGATGTAATCGATGGCTGGCACCTCCTTTTTCAGAGTTGCAATATCAAAGAATTCAGCTGGATTTTTTATCTGCATGTGTCCAAGGGGGGAAGGGAAGACACTTTTAAATTGGTCACTGAGTATCTCACTTATTCTTCCTGGGTCTGCTGCGAGTCATTTCCTTGGAACGATGGTCCTATTTTATATTGTATTGTAGCTGTTTCCTTTGCGAATTTAGAGAAAGCTTTGGAATTTGTTTTTATGCTTTCCACAGCCCCTCTTTCTCTCTCTCTCTCTCTCTCTCTCTCTCTCTCTCTCTGTTCTTTCCCTTTCATGAGAGAGTTTGATCTTGCTTTCAATTTCTAGGAGCGTCTGTGTTAAGACAGACATTTCTCTATCTGTCAGTTGTCTATTCAGCTGCTTTGAGATGTCCCATGAGGATTTTTCTGTCCCTGGGAATCTTGTCTTCCCTTCTCCCCTTGGACACGTGCAGTGTGCTGGCCTTTCTTTCTGGGACATATTTAGTGCATATAGCTTGCATAAACTGGCTGAGTTTCAGATCAATGTCTTGCATACGCAGAATGTTGGACCAGTTTCCTTTGTGGATCACTTTGTGGACCGATTCCCATTTCACCTTATGGAAATTCAGGTTGGATAAGGCTTGAGTCCTCCTGATAGGGTAGACACCAACAGTTTGCACAGGACCATACATAGTTCAACAATGTTGTGGTTTGAGAGTGCTGTTGGTGTAACCTTCACATTATGGATAAGTATATGAAGAATTAGGAGTAATGTGCAAAAGAGAAGACTGGGTGCTGGCGTAGTATGTGATCTACATACATATTTCTGGTATAGCTTGTGATCTACATTAGTTCAAATGGTATAGCTTGTAATCTACACTGATGTTTTGATCTACATTCAAAATTCATCTATTTATTTGACTTCCATTTGGTTTGGTATATAAACCAAAAAAACTTTTAGGATTTAAACACTTTTAGTCCTGAGCCCATTGAAAGAAGTCATGATGAGAGCAAAAGAATTTTATACACAAGTTATTCGAGATGAAGAAGCTGCAATAGAATTCCTACGATGCTATGAACATGGAGACATTGATCCATGCAGCAAATGTGGAGGAGAAATGGCAGAAAAACGAAGAGAAATAAGAGGTGAAGCCCATCCTGATTTTCACTGAACAAAGAAAGGATGCCAAACATTTAGGTCTGTGCACCATGGAAATGTTTTTCCATTACAATGATTTGAATAGGAAAATCAATTGTAAACTGACTTTATGTGAAATTTTGGAACTGTTTTTTTTACTTAGTAAAAGATCACACATTTTTAAGATTGCAAATTTATAACAAAATTTCAAATATAGATCACAAACTAGTCTAGATTTAAGTTGCTGTAGATCACAATAGCATGTAGGTCACATACTGCAAGAGAACCAAAGACTGTATTTGTATGGAGATGTGATGCAAATGGAAGAGGAAAACTGTAATAAGATGTGCCATGGCTTAAAGTAAATGGAAACGGTCAAAGAAGGAATCCAAGAAAGACATGGGGTGGAGTTTTGTAATGGATTATGGGTTTTACGAACAGGATGGTGAGGTTAGTTTTTCCGTGTGTGTCTGTAATTGACTTATTTGTTTTCTTTGTACGGGGAGGGGAGTCCGGGGTTTGGGCTTTTTTCCTCTTTTCGGATTTAACCACTGTAAATTCCATTTCTTCCTCTATGTTTTGAGTTGTATCTTGTGTTCTTTCCTTGTGTCCCTTCTTGTCCTTTTAGTTCTTGTTTCTCTTTCTCCTGTCTCTAGTGGTTCTTCCTGGGGGAGAGTCCTCACTCTTTTGTCTTTAGGCTTGCATTCAGAGTGGACGTGGCCCTTTTCGCTGCACTTAAACGCCCCTCTACTGCAACTCTCACACTCAGCCCCTCCCCTATGAATACCCTATCGGACAGGCCTTCTAATACTTCAGGGGTGGCTTGAACCACAACCTCGAGGGTCTGCCCCTTGCAGTTTTCAGCCTCTTTCTTTTTCACTTGTAAAATAGCCATTTATGCCTCCACATCATAAGTTATGGCTGCTGCTATCCACATTACGTCTTATCCTGCTGGTATTTCTTCTACGTTTTTTTTTTTGCCTTTCTTCTATCCAAATACGTTGGTAATAGAATTATTTCCTCATTTTTTCAAGTTCTTGTTGATAACTCCTTAGCCGTGTTCTCATTAGCAAACTGTGCTTCTACTGTGGCATTCCTTCTACCACGTCTAACGTACACAATTTTCTTCCATATAGGTGCCAGGTACCTTTCAATTATTTCACTTTTACAAGTTACAATTCTTTTAGGTTGTACATATATTATAAACCACTGTTCTCGCAGCTACATTTTGTACAATTTCCTGGGGAGGAAGTAATTTCGTATCAGTTCCATTCTTTTTTTACGAGATATCTGTACTTAAACAATTCAGCCATCGTCACCTCTAGCGTTACCATATTACCGCATACGGCTGCCGAAAAACTGGGTTTTTCCCCAAACACTTGTTTTACATTATCAACTTCTCCGTTTGTTACTCCTTCCATTTCTGGGAAACCCTCCTTGGACATTACGTTGAATTCCATAATGCAACTTTTCAGAAAAATAAATTCCTTAAAAAGGAATATAAAAAATATTTTTTACCCGACAAAGGTAAGAGTTCAAATCACAAAAAGCCCAATAGCAGTTATTCCCAACAATATTAAATTATTTCACAATTTTTTGCCCCGTAGGACGAAAATGACAGTTTACAGGTTAACAGCAGTTCGAATTTCAACAGATACAACAAACAGTGCAACAAGAAATCACAAACAAGCAGCAGCCAAAAGGAGATGTAGCTTGGAGATGCAACTCTGAATGAACTTAATAAAACTATAGTTTTGTATACAATTCAGTCAACACGTTGACTGATTTGCGCCAGTAGATCACCCGATCGAGGTAAATAACGAAGCGTTATATATATATATATATATATATATATATATATATATATATATATATATATGTATGGTGATGCAAACAGGAAAAATAGAACTCAAAATATGAGTATGTGTATATTTTTTATGAATATTTAGCAGAAGCAACAAAGGCCGAGAGTTTAGTGCGTTGGCGCTTATTAAACTCTTGATAAGTGCCAACGCACGAAGCTCTCGGTCCTTGAGTTACTCTGTTGCTTCAGCTAAATATTAATAAAATGTGTGTATGTGTGTCCCAGGCCATTTCAGTCTGACACGCTTTATAGGTGAGAAACGAATGGTCACTCTCTGACCAACCATAACAGACAACCAAGCGTGCGCGCGATCTTCATTCTCGAAGCCATTTCGGTGGAGGTAAAGAATACGTACACTACCCGTTTTCAACGTTACAAAAACTCTAACCCATAAACACCGGATGTACGTATTCTCTACTTTCGCCGCCATTTCATTTGATTTACAATGCCCATGAATAAACGTTAAGACTGTCGTCTCTAGAAATCTGAAGACATGCGTCTGTGTCCCCAATCAATAAATGATGTCTTTCTAAACCATAAGATATCCTATTTCGTTTTCATGAGCCGGAAAGATTGTGTAAAGTCAACTGAATCAATCCCAGTACCCTAGTTGTACCTATTTACTCCGTGTGAACAAGACTGGAACTTGGAAATGTCATACGGAAGTTTGCAATAATAATCAGAGCGTCTGACAAAATGACGTGCAGCATTAAGTTACTACCTATTTATGATGTAAGTGTTCAAATCTCATCGAGGTCGACTTTACAAGTGTCAATAAAACAAAACTAGTCAAATTCTGAAGTTGATTTATATTCTACAAAGCATCCTATATGTGAATGGAATTATAATAGGAGACAAGACACAGACCGAACCAGAGAAGGTACAACATTCGAAACAGTACTTCACATGGAGATATTTTCTACTACTTTTGCTTTTAATTAAAAACTGTATTAAAATCTAGATTTACTTAGGCAAATGGCGAAAACAAAATTAGAAAAAAAAACTTACAGCGAGTATCGAAAGTTTGCGTGCCTTTAAAATTAGCTCAAAGTTCGGAAAGCAAAAAAACGAACGCTTTGATGTCATAACGCTATTGTTAGATAATAGCGTTTCTTTTGGCTTCACGTTCTCAATTCAAATTCTGCAAAGGTCGAGACGTTGCCTTTCATCCTTTCTGAGTTGGGCACTGAGGTCAATGCAATCGACTTACCACTCCTTTCAAAACTGCTGGTTTTGTACCAAAAATTCAGAATTTTCTAAGGCTGTGTGGATAAGACTAAACGGGGGCGGATGATGAATCTGAAAACTTTCAGACTTTGCAATTCTTTTGTTATTACTTTTGCAATAGATACGAGAATTCATTCTTTGAAAAGAAAGAATGCAAAATAGAAAAATGAATTATCGAAACATGCTTTAACCCTATATCTGCGAAATTGAATTTCGTGGTTATTCTAGTAATGATGCTAAATATATATATATATATAAAAAAAAAAAAAAAAAAAGAATTGGTATTTTCTGCAAATCACTTTATCTCGGTAAACTTGATATATGACAAAAAAAAAAAAAAAGTTTCAAACAAGACATTCCCCAACAAAGGATAGAAAAATATATAAAACTGCTTTCCGCTGTTAGAGATAAGATTTTGAGTGGATATATTTGATTTTTGCAATAAGAAGGTCAAAGTGTTTAGTTACATTTCTTTACGTTCTAACTTCACAGTCGACTGAAGAAGGGGTAGGTGTTTTGTAATGTAGCCCCCCCCCCCCCCAAAGGCGGTGAGCTGGCAGAAACGTTAGCACGCCGGGCGAGATGCTTAGCGGTATTTCCTCTGCCGTTACGTTCTGAGTTCAAATTCCGCCGAGGTCGACTTTGCATTTCATCCTTTCGGGGTCGATAAATTAAATACCAGTTACGCACTGGGTCGATGTAATCGACTTAATCCCTTTGTCTATCCTTGTTTGTCCCTTCTATGTTTAGCCCTTTGTGGGCAATAAAGAAATAAGAAACGTTAGCACGCCGGGCGAAATGCTTCGCGGTATAACGGCTCTGTGAATTATTGTGAATTATTGTGAATACTGTTGTGTTACTTTGTGAAAACTGTCTCGGTGAATAATTGTGATTTTTGTGGAATTATTACGGTTACATTTCACGCGAGCCGCTACATTTTTTCCCAGCTATGGCAAGTGATAGTGTCTCCAGTATGGAGAGCTACGCCAGGGTCACTGCGGCGAGGAAGCCAGTGCCGCTGGAAACCAAGTTGATCAAGTTGGATATGGAAGAGGTGAGCAGAAGCAGGAATTTGATAGAAGTAGAGGGAGACTCATACAAATTGTACTCCCCAAAAGAGACTAAAGAAGACAAAATTCTGAGGACAGTTGTGTATCGTACACAAGCTGTCAAAACCTGTAAAATTCAAATGGTGACGGAAGAGGAAATCGAGGAGTGCCTGAGTGAAATTGTGAATGAAGCCACGTACACCAACAAAGGAAGAAAGTTCGGTACAGTAGAGGTGAGGTTCGCCACTATAGAAGAGGCAACCAAGCATGCGACCAACATTTTAAGAAGTACAAAAATAGCATTACTACCAAGTTATAGAGGAAGAAGAAGTGTGAAAATACGTATTCCCAGAGTTACATCAGAAATTAAACCAGAGTGGTTGGTTGCAACAGTGCTGGCTGCAACCAAGGAGGAGCCGGAATTGGGACCAGTGGCGAAATCAAAAGTGCGCAAATGGTGGGGATTTGGACTCGAAATGTGGCTTTTTACCACATTCGAGGACATAGAAAGAATTCCCTACCAGATAGAAGTGGAGGATGAGAGAACGTTAAATGCTGTAGTCGAGGGAAGGAAACCAAATTGCTACATATGCGGGGAAAGAGGTCATATGAAGACCAAATGCCCCCTATATGAGTTCACACAGCCACAGCAAGAGAAAGCACAAGCAGAGGAGGTAAACATTGTAGACCACACTGAGGAAATGAAAGAGAGACAGAAGTGTGAAATAGAGAAAACAAAGGAGAACGAAAATGGAGCTACTAACCCTAAAAAGTGAAAGAAAAATAAGTCAAAGGAACGGTCAACAGAAAACAAAAAAGAGATAGAAAAGCCAGAAACTAATAATGTACAAGAAGATGAGGAGAGAACGGAGAAAGATGTCAAATACAAGGGGTTTTTGATAAAGTACGAGAATTGCGAGCAGATGGAGAGAAAAGTCGAGAGGTTGGAGGAAACAATAACAGTGAAGATGCCAGAGAAATGTGCTGAGAAATGCATTTTGATACATGAGGAAAACTACTGGGAGTACATAAAGAACTTGGTAAAAATATAATAACGAAACGGGTATGGTTGGTAGAGACACCACCCTCTAGGACTGATTATTTGCAGTTGATAAGGACGGAAGTAACAATGATTAATGGGAGAAAGGTAACATGAGTGTTTGAATTTTTTGAGTTACAGAACCGTTAAAATGTTTACATGACGTTGAACGTAAAAGTGAAAAACTGGATAAATGTAACCACCCGACTTCGGGGGTCGAGTGGACATTGCACCTCATTTTTTCATCCTTGCATATTATCATTTTATTTAATTACCCCGATTTTATGTTTGTTGCGTTTTGTACTGTCTTTATGTTTTGTGATGTCTTAAAAATTCTTTGTATAGCCCTTTATGGGTAATAAAGAAATCGGTATTTCGTCTGTCTTTACGTTCTGAGTTCAAATTCCGCCGTGGTCGACTTTGTCTCTCGTCCTTTTGGGATCGATTAGATAAGTACCAGTTACGCAGGGTCGATGTAATCGACTTAATCCCTTTGTCTGTCTTTGTTTGTCCCCTCTATACTTAGTCCCCTGTTGGCAATAAAGGAATAAAATTATAGGTTCCAAAATCGAAGTTTTTCAAAACTGGAAATTCAACATCTGATTAATTCTATGTAAATTGACAGAGTCGTTAGAACTTCAGACAGAATGTTTTGTGGTATTTGTTCTAACTCTCTACGCAGTGAGTTCAAATCCCACCGAGGTCAATTTTGCCAACACAAGGCGGTGGCTGGATTGGCACATCTATAAGAACGTCGGACTGGATGTCTTGTAGTACTTGTTCCGGCTCTTGGTAATCTGAGTGCAAATCTCGTTCTGGCCTAGTTGGGTGATAGATTTTATCCTTCTCTCGGTTTAACACCATTACTTGGCAACCTTTGGTTTCTTTAACGGTTTCACTCTCTTAAGCATTCCAGTTTGAAAATATCCTCTTCCCCACTCACACCAGTCTTGGAGACACTGTAATGGGTCATGAGCATTGCTTTTTACCTTGTACAAACTAATAAAAAGAAAGAAAAATCAGAATTGTCATGGTTAGGTTGCCTTTGGTCACAGGTTTACTGGATTAGAGCCGATTGAAGCTAAGAAACAGCAACAGCTAGCGAGAGATTTATCTCAGCCAACGAGGAATCCTCTACGGGATCATTCGGTCTGCTAGAGATAGCAGTCAAGTTATTACTGAAACTGTTTTGATTCTAGGGATCTGCTTGCTGGATCAAGACCAACCAGAAGCTAATATGGAAGAACAAGACAGGCACAATGGAATAGTCTATTAAAATGCGAATTTCATGCAGAAACCATTATTAGAAATAAATCCACTGAGGCCAACTTTGTTTCATCCCTTCAAAATCGTTAAAATAAATTAACGATTTATTTTAATATATGTTTATAAAAATATATAAAAACAAGAAAATTGCAGCAAGCTGCATGACAGTAGTGTAAGACATGGCATGCCGACCATCATATAACTTGTTAAACATATGTCTTATGTGATGTCTCAATGGTGCACCTTTCCTACTGCTTTTTTTATGGTCTTTAGCAATGCATTGGTGCCAAGAAACTGTCCGTGAACCCAATAATGTAGAATTTAAGTTTCTAATAATTTTATTTAATATAGTTCTATATTTAAAAGATGAGGAATTATGTCTTAGGGTTAGTAACCCGCGCTCTTAACCACTATGCATATGGCGTAGTGGTTAAGAGCGTTTTACGAATCCAGTGTGCACATGTGCATTGCGTGTTCATATTTTTCTTTCTGGTTCCTACTCAAAACTGTTTACAAGTCACAAGCATCTCACGGACCTGCGGTCGTGAGGAGCGCTTTGCGTTCCGATGGCTAAGAAATAAATTACCAGTCAAATATTGTAATCGATGTAAACGACTTCCCTCTATCTTAAAAAATTACTGGTTTTGAATCCTGCGGCAGATCGGCGTCTCGTTCAGTGAGATTGTTATGATGTTGATCATTTACATGCCGTGAAAATAGAGTAAACGACCTTATGAGTCTTGGGGCTCTAGAAAAAAAAATACGTATGTATAATAACAGATACAGTGACAGCGCAAAGTAATGCTTCCCAACCCTTGTATTACTCTTGCAGAACCTTTGAAAAACATTTCCTCTATCAGAGAACCCTTACATAAAAAAGTTGTATATCTTTATTGTAGTTTCTCTTTCTCTTTCATAAGTTAAATCTCATAAGAGATTATACAAATCATAAAACTGTTTCGAAAAGTTAACAGTTTAAATCCACCATACACCATAAAGGAGGATACAGAAATTTCGTTTTGATTAAAACTTTGTTTAGACCAAATTCCCTTATAATTCTCTTTTTTTAGGTCTTTTTCCTACCTCCCGCTGAGCTTCCTTACAACCTAAAGATGCCAGGTATAGAATATGCTGTGTATAAAATAAGATTACAAATATAAATCTTTTCCCCTTCTACTATAGGCACAAAGCTTGAAATTTTGGAGGGAAGGGCTATAGTCGATGTCTTCAGCCGCATTGTTCAATTGATACTTATTTTACCGAATCCGTATGAATGAAAGGTATAATCGACCTTGAAGAATGTGACGCCAGAATGTAAGGACGGACATGCGCTGAGTATGTTGTTCAGCTTGTCAATAATTCTGACAGCTTACCACCTTAATCTATAATACTAAAAGTGAAATTCTGTCTGTCCGTCTGGGTCCCTTGTGTCTCAGCCTACATTTGCTCTAACATATACATATTACACCTTGTTAAAATCAGGATGGTCCCGGGATTGGAAATCTGCCTTTCATAGTGTTCTTGAACATCCGGCATTGGGATCTGATTTTAAAGTAGTTGGGTTGCTATTTCTGGCAGGTGAAGCTTGGTTGATTGACGCCATCTTGATGGCGTTTGTCAGATGACGTCAGAGATTAAGGGGAAGATAAATGACATTCGCTTCGTTAATTTTACTTCGAGATAAGAACTTTGGAACAAATTGGCCAACAGTTGGAATTGGAACAGTAGAATGATTGCATTGCAGAATTAATTCTCATCCGTCTTAACCTCTGATCAAACACCACCGGAGCATATGGTCATAGACGTATTACAGTCATGCTATTTAGCTCTCTCTCTAATAGGAGTGCGGCTTTTAAGCTAGTTATAAATGATCCATAAATGCAGCTGTATATAATTAGCCTGTTTATCGTTATTTCTTGCAAAAACCATTATGACCTCTCGTGGAGCTCAAAGATTCCGAGGAATCCGTTTGAGAAACACTAGCGTAGAAGTTTCTTTGTTAGCTCAGATGAGTCTCTAGTGTGGTGTTTAGTCATAAATTCTTCGTTGGTAGTTCACATTATTTGGTAAGCCTCGCGTGAAGACAAAGATGACCACATTAATATTTATTTGAATGGTCATTTATTCTATTAACCCAGATCGTTTACAATTGCATGCACATATAAATAAGTATAGATATAATCTAATGTACATAATAATTTAATAGAACAGTGTTCATGAAACAACGAACATAATAATTAGGAATTTTCTTGGATTCAACTTGCTGGACAATATTATGAAAGTAGTTCACAAGTAGGAGTTAAAACTACTACAGATAATCAATGTGCATGATTCGACACTACAGTTCAAGGTTGGTGCTTTTGTCGAATACGATCCTAGTACGTAGAGTAAGAAAAAGTGAAAGAGTTAGAGACCAACTCACTGAGTAGAGTAACATAGTTTAGTATGGAATGATGAGTAGATCTAATATGAAGTTGAAGTCGCTAACTTTTTATAACCGTAAGCCAAATTTTCCGGAAACATTGATCAATTTAATTGGTGAGAAAACTCGCACACTCCTTTTGAAGTTTACCGCATCAACCATAACAAATCAGCCAGTAATGATTGGTCGAGCTATATTCGTATAGGCATCAATGCCATTTTATAGCGACACATTGCTTTCTATGATGATTCAGTAGATCGAGGTTCTGAACTGCGAAAGTCGGAGTGATGGTTGAAAACTTAGCAGAAGCCTCGCTACAGGTCTATTGCTAGCTGTTATTAGTGTCTAGCTCCAGACCAGATTTGATTCAACAAACCTATAGTCAAAAGTACTCCATCTTTGATCAGTGGCGGCGCCACTGTTTCTTGCCAACTTGAGTAAGATTCAGCCAGAAAACTATGAAGACAAGCAAAATTTATGTAATACTCACCATATCGATGTTATTACACACTGCTGGTCACAATGCGCTTTCTCGCATTGCTGTAAGCTTTAGAATGCTGCCCCCTGCTGGCTAGGCGGACAGGCCAACATACCTCCTGAACGGGACGCCAGCTCCCTGCAGGGTTACCCATTTACTGCTGAGTGAACTGGAACAACGTGAAATGAAGTTTTTTTTCTCAAAAACACAACGCACCTCCGGACTGAGAATAGAAACCATGATCTTGTGATCATGAGTGCAAAATCTTAATCACTAGGCCTCGTGTTTTCACATAAATGTAATAAACCAAATTCAGTCATAATTAGCGAGCAAATTATATAAGTAAAAGTATGAGTTGTTTTTTAATAAATATAATTAAGGTGGTGCTCCAGTATGGCCGCAGTCAAATGACTGAAACATGTAAGAGAATAATAAATCAAATTCGAAGTTGCCTCTCAGTTTAAAAGTAATGTTACAATAAATAAAAAGAATGAGACATGGCAGATTGCAACAACTATTACAGTGACACAGCCTACGCAATAGCATTTCTTCTGTTACGAAGTTTGTCACGAAACGAAGGACAAATTCATGAAAATTCAGATCTTCAGTTGTTTTATCATAACAAATGTGCTTAAATTGTCCAGTCTGTTGTCTACCACTGAATTCCTCAGAGAACTCTTGATCATCAGCAGCTTGAGAAATTTGAATTCACAAGTTTCACTGCTTCTGGGAAGTGTTAGAGCAATTTGAAGCAGTTTGAACAGTTCATAGAAAGCATCTTAGTAGGAATGCAAGTTTTCACTTTTTCGAGATCAGTGAATAATTTCACTGGAAAAAGATATATGTATTTGCATCGGGAAATCTTTCGCATCGAAGGTCGGCGATTGTCGTACGCTGAGGACGGGTAAATACCCAGAAACTCGAGTCCGTACGTATCGCAGATCAAGATGGGAAGGATGACTTCCCTTTGCAAATACAGACAGGACACAGATGTGTGTCAATAGCCAGCTGGAGGAGATGTTCTCCTGGGGCTAAAAGCAACAGTAACATCCACCCTTAGGGGTCAGCCACATTTAAGTGGCAAATATACTTCACCTTGTCGTGCAGTTACTGTTAATACCTCGTTCAGAGATTTAACATTGCTTAGGCTGCTTATTATGTTTCATATTATGTTGAATGCTAGTAACTTGTGTGAGAATCTATGTTTAGTGTGAGTCTTCATGTTTGGTGAGGTGGTCTTCTGACACGAGGCCAAAGTAGCATTACGGACAGTTTACCAAGAAAACTATCTCTACTGCCCTCTGCAACTGCTCGCTCTCGTTCGTTCCTTCCTTCCCTCTCTCCCTCTGTCTCTAATTTGTATCTTCCGCGCATGTCAAATTATAACCATAACTTGGCGCGAAACTAACTGTATGGAATATCTATTTCCATTACTCTTGACACTCACACAAACGCACCACGACAGCGATTGGCTAAAATGTAGTCTAAGATCACCTGATATTTTGTGGCCATCATTTGTTACTGGGTTGACGTGGTTTCAAATGCTAAGTACTGCTACATATTTTTTCCGCTGTCATCTACTACCAGGTTGAGTCGATATGTCAATGAACACAGACTCCACATGGGACAATGGCACGCAGCTTCACTTGAAAATCAGCTATATTTTTTAATAACGACCGAAACACCATCATGACATCGTGTAGGACATAGACATCAACACAACTAGAGTTCGATACCGACAACATGCACTGCAGAAGCTATTCAGTGTCTTGTTCAAAACCTGCTTGATATCCAATAAATGTTTCATAGATAGCGCAGAATAAGTAAGAACTGTTCAGTTCTGAAAAGCTCTTTGTTTCATCCGCAGTTAATGCGAAAAACCTGATTGAGGCATTTCTTGAGCTATTCCTTTTTTAGTTACTGATACCATGATACACAGAAACATTTTGAATCGTGTAATATTTATCCTGCGCGCGTAAGTGAAAACAAGGTATCGGTCTGTTTGTTATGGTCTGTTTGTCTGTGTGTTTGCAAAATTACTGGAAAACAGCTGAACGGATTTTCACCAAATTTGGCAGAAATACTCATTGGGTGAATGGCTCAAACTCATTAAATTCTGGTTTGACTATCTTCAAAACTGGCAGACGGGTGAATCAAAATGTTTTTTTTTTATTCGTTACATATACATACACGATAAGCAGGGGAAATAATTCTTGACGTCGTTCTATTGAAATATGAATTCGTCTGGGAATATATTTATTAAATTTAATTTGATTTTATCCTTGTGCGCAGGGTATGCATCGCTCCTCCGATGGCTTTTTTTTTTTTCATTTGAATTTCAGTGACCCTCCCTTTTCCGCTCTCTCGTAGGATTGAAAGTTGCTATTAATGCACATTGTCTTAGCCTTGCCTATCATTCTTTTATTCTTTTACTTGTTACAGTCATTTGACTGCGGCCATGTTGGAGCACCGCCTTAAAGGATTCTAGTCGAACAACTCGACCCCAGGACTTATTTTTTCTAAACCTAGTACTTATTCTATCGGAGCTCTTTTGCCGAACCGCTAGATACGGTGACGTAAACACACTAACATCGGTTGTCAAGCGATGGTGGGGGACAACACAGACACAGACACACACACTCACATGTATATGTATATGTATATGTATATATATATATATATATATATATATATATATATATATATATATATATATATAATAATAATATTATTAGGGACAAAATCCAAAATTACAGGTAAAAAACTCAATTAAAATCAATTTATAAAAAATTAAATTGAGCCTTATAGATAAAGTATATATAAAATATATATAGTTTTAGGGAAAATAACCAATTTTCAAGAACTCATCGATGAAAATCCACTATCACATATAGAAAAATTAATAATTAAAAGCACAATAAATGAGTATAATATAAAGTAAAGTAAATATCATAAGATAAATATAATAAAAAGATTACTTTTTTTTTTTTTTTAATTTTTTTTTAATATATGTTTGTGTATATTGAGTGTATATTTGTATTTACATGTATGTATAAAGATATATACTTGTGAGTATAGATGTATATTTATATATATATTGTGCGTGTGAGTGAGTGCGTGAGTGTAGTTTTGTTTTAGAATTTTCCTTATTTATATATTTATTTATTTGAGTGAATTTTTATTTGTGTGTATATTTTGTATATTTTTTATATATATAGTTATGAGTATTTTTGTGTATATGTATATGTCTATTTATGTATGTAATTATGTAAATGTGTATATATATGTATATATATGGGTATAAGTATATATGTGAGTGTGTGGAATTTGTCTATATAAATTAGTAGGTGTATATATTTATGGGTGTATATATATATATATATTTATGTATGTGTGTATATATATATGTATATATATGTATATATGTATATGTATATATGTATATGTATATGCATGTTTTTTCTGTATATATATGTGTATTTTTATGTGTATGTATATATGTCTGTATATGTGTATCTATATAATATGTATATTTGAGAGCATGTGAGGATGAGTGTGTATTTATATATATTATGCTTTATTTTTATATGTGTGTATGAGTGTATTTGTTTTTATATGTATATTTTGGTAGGTACATGTGTGTATGTGTAGATATATATTTATGTATATATATATATTTATGGTAGTATGTATGTTTTGGTCTATATGTGTTATATGTATTTATATATATGTGTGTATTTATGTATATATGTGTATGTATGTTTTTATTTATGTATATGCTTTTATTAGTGTTTATGTGTATATATGTGTGTATGTTGTGTGTATATACGTATATTATTTTGTATATTTGTATGTATATTTGTATATGCATGTAAGTGTATATATATATGTGTGTATGTATGTATATGTGTGTGTATGTATGTATGTATATATGTATGTATGTATATGTGTATATGTGTATATGTATATATATATGTATATATATATATATATATATGTATATATATATATATATGTATATGTGTATGTATGTATGTATATATGTATGTATGTATTAGGATGTGTGTTGGGGTATCTATTTAATTATTCTAGTAGCTATATTTTGTTTTTATTGGTAGGTTAATTTTTTTTAGTAAGTTTAAGGTTTTATATTACAATGACACGACGATTTTGATAAGACTAAATCAATAGTAGTATTTTAGTTTATTTCATAATATTATTTAATTTACGACTATTAATATTTTTATTTATTTATTATATATTAGAATTTAATATTTATTAATATGTTTTATAAGATAACTATAGTTTTTTGTTCTTTTTATGTTGTTAGTTATATAAATTTTAAATTTTTCATTCATTTATTTAAGTATTATTATTTCATTCATGCTTTCGTATTCTATTCTCTATTTTAACGTTCTTTTTTAACGTAGTATTTTCGCGCGAACTCTTGCTTAAAACGCTATAGCTATTAGATAACGTCTTAGTTTTTCAGTTTGAATTACGGAAAAATTTGGATAAGTACTGTTTTCACTTTGCTAAAGATTTTCTACTATTTGAAAATAATATGTATTCTTGTTTTTATACTATTCATTTGGTTCTTTATAGATTATTTTAATAGATAACTTATTTAACACTATATTATTTAGGAGTTATAGTTTCATTTCAACATAATATTAGAACTTCGATTGGAATAGTGTTGATATATTTTCGATTATTTTTGATTAATATTATTTGATTAATTATTAATCTTTATAGTTTATAATATCGTTAAAGCTTTTTTTAAATCAAAACTTTGTATATATATATAAAGTTTAACCTTTTATTCTTAATAATTTTTTCTTTCCTAATTTTTTCATTCATAATTTTTTCCATTCATAATTTTTTCATTCATATTTTTTATTATTACGTTTGTAGAAATAAATAATCTTGTATTTTTCTATTATTCAATTGATCTTTAATCATAATTAAATAAACGTCTTTAGCTTTAAATAGTATAGCTTTAACTATTACACCGGTTAAATATGTACTAATTTTATCTTCATTATTATTTTAAACTTAAACTTCGTTCAACTTGTATTTAAAACAATGATAATTTAAAACAATGATAATTTAGGTAAGATGTTTTTTGTATATAATATACATGTTATTATTATGGATGAAGGGATGATTATTGAATGGTTATTATTTTGATATTATGATATTTTTTAAATAATTTTTCTATCTTTATATAATAAGTATATCATATTAATTCATTTGGTACTTATTGTTGGTTGAGATATATATCTAATTATTGTTCTACTTACGATCTGACGAGTAGCTATATTTTTGAATAGAACTTATTTTAGATAATTTCAATTGATTTTAATCGATTTAAATTTCTTTTCTATTTGAAAATTGGTTATGAAACACGTGTAATCTTTTTATTATATTTATCTTATGATATTTACTTTACTTTATATTATACTCATTTATTGTGCTTTTAATTATTAATTTTTCTATATGTGATAGTGGATTTTCATCGATGAGTTCTTGAAAATTGGTTATTTTCCCTAAAACTATATATATATATATATATATATATATATATATATATATATATATATATATATACATGACAGGCTTCTTTCAGTTTCCATCTACCAAATCCACTACAAGTCTTTGGTCGGCCCGAGGCTATAGGAGAAGATATTTGCCCAAAATTCCACGCAGTGGGACTGAACCCGGAATCATTGTGGTTAAGAAGCAAGCTTCTGACGTCAAGCATAAAACAGCGGTCAAAACAAATAGGTTGTCCCTATTTTTACGAACTTGTTTCGCTTGAGCATTGCTGGCCATGGATATCACAGTTATTCCATCTTTAAAGTTATTGGTAGTCTCCATAGAGAAACAGCTGTGATAAAGAATTGAGACCGGCTCGTGGATAGTGTGTGTGTATTTGTGAGATTACGCTAAGGTTGTGTATTTAAGTGCCTTACATGAGAGAGTGAAAGAGAGGGCCAAGTGCTACTGAATACAACTTTAGCAGGCTACTAAGTAAAACTTCAGATTGAAGCAATGTTACACGGTATGTTCCAAATTTTAAGTTTCTCATAGCTTTGTAGTGAAACTTCTCTCTCGGGCATTCAATCATAAATGATAACGAAGCTGCTAACATCTAGTCTTCGGCTGCCTTGAACCCTTCTGTCCATCATCCTGATTGGTTCTTATTTTTGCGCGGCAATTGTCCCCATGTTCTGCTTGCTAAGGGGGCATTACATCCAATCGTGGCTTTGGGATAAAGTCACGTGAGATAGAGTTTTACTGGGTTTCCGGTGAGCCCTTTTTGGCCTATAAATAAGCCCGATCCAACGACGGCAATCGTCTTCGATTTCAGATCTCTCACAGGTCTGGTCGTTGACCACACACATGCAGAACCCAGCTACAGCCAGTTCCAGCGCCGACGTCTTCACCACCAATGTACTGTCTACCACAATGTCGTGCGCCAGCAACCCCACCACCAGGGACACACCAATACCAACAAACAAGGTTTTATCGACGCTGTTGAGTGGATTGTTTCCACTCACGAACAACAGTCAGAACTAACCAGCCAGAATATACTATACCAGGTAACACAGGTCCCAGCATTCGACGCTCAACACACACAGTGTGATACTACAGCTCTGCTCCTTGGCCACAACTTCCTGCGTATGAACATTCTAAATCTTGTGTAACTCTTATACGAACTGGTATTTCTCTGTCTCAGTGTTTTAAGATTTTTCACAGTCTATGTTACAGACACTCTTTCTGTGTTTCTCTCAAACACACATTCGTACACTCACATACTGTACACACACTATTGCTTATAATACTGTCCGTCACTTCACATTGTTGTATACCTTCTCTTGTATCAAAAGGCCTGATTTATCTACTGTGTTAATTTTATATGTCGCATGCACGCACACACAGACACAAACAGTTTCACTATGTTAATAAATTTATTCTCATTATATATATATCTAACGGTTGAATTGTCCTAAGTTCTTATTACTGGCACTATGGCTCGTATTCTCTTACGAGGAGCCTTCTTGTATTATATATATCTTTATTTTTGTGTTCGACCGTGCGACGTGGTAAAAAGGAGCCTTTTCCCGTCTACGTCGCCATCGCCTTTGGTTCGCACGGTCGAAGTATTACAGATTTTTCACATTTATTGATAGCATCAACACGGCAGGCTCCAGTCTGTCAAATGAAGTGAAAATGTACGCCGTGATTGTGGCTTTAGACGCCGACCATGACCTGGTCCCTCAAGTTCAGAGGCATGAATGAACTTGAGGCCTCTGGGAGTGGTTATGTCTTCCATTACTGAGAAGAAGAAACATTCTCAGCAGTCAGTGATGTCGGGACGGCCGAGTTCATCCACGAATACCTCAGTAAGTCGGTAAGGGCCATTGCTAAGCAGCCTAAGGTAGCGAAATCCACTATCAGATGTAATCAAGAAAGGGTTGTTCATGTCATTATATCAGATCGAAGTTCTTTCTAACCAAGCAAAGCTACCTAAAAACACATTCTCTGGTGTTCTCCGACGAGAAGAAATTCGTTCACGAAAAATAGCAGTTAAGAGATTGGACAATTTAAGTACTATTGCCATGAATAGACCGAAAATATTAAAAAAAAAAAAATTAAAAAAAAAAAACCTTAAAAAGCCGTCCATCGATTCGCCGCGAAATACCGAAACTGGAGAATTGATGCTGTGTAAGTTCTGTTACTGCAATAGAGGTTGCAATCTTTCTTGTGTCGTTCTTAAAATAATTACAAAATTAGAGTAAATTCGCGATTATATCACATTCTTTTTACTTATTCTAACTTTGCAACGATGTCTCATTCGTGTCTAATTGTCGTAACTTTGCAATTTAACTGAGAAGACTTTGAATTTGGTTTATGATATAAAATCTGATGTAGGCGTCCTAGCTACACAGTTCCGAGCTCAGTTCTACAGCATAGCACATTGGGCAAGTGTCTTCTACTATAGATCCGGATTGACCAAAGCCTTGTGAGTGGATTTGGTAGATGGAAATTGAAAGAAGCCCGTTGTATGTGTGTGCGCGTGTGCGTGCGTGTGTGTGTGTATGTGTGTCTGACGTTTCGAGTCTACGCTCTTCTAGGAAAGAAAACAGAGAGAGAGAGAGAGAGAGAGAGAGAGAGAGAGAGAGAGAGAGAAGGAGAGAGAGGGAGAAGGAGAGAGAGACGCGTATATGTGTGTGAGTGTGTGTGTGTGTGTGTGTGTGTGTGTGTGTGTAAGTGTGTGAGTATGTGTCTGTGTTCCTGTTTGTCCCCATCACTGCTTGACAACTAGTGAGTACTAGCTTCGATTGTTCGGAGGAACCTCTCAAGGCGATGTCCGTCATGGCCGTAGTCCCAATGACTGAAACAAGTAAAAGATAAAAGATATCTCTTACATAAACTTTGCTCGCTCTCGTAGTTTTCTGGCGGAACCTTACCCACGTTGGTGCAAAATAGTAGCATCGTCTGAGTTTGTAGCTTTAAGGTTTTTATTTTGTACGTAAGAATTCTATCGAATATTATATTGGTTTCAACTTTGGGTACAAAACCAGCAAGTTTGGGAAATTGAGTTAGTCGATTACACTGACCCTTACTCTCAACTGGTACTTGTTTTATCGATCTCGAAAAGATAAAATGTAAAGTCGACCTCAGAACGTAAAGACGGACGAAATGCCTTTAAGCATTTCACCCGGCGTGCTAACGATTCTGCCAGCTCTCTGCCCTCCTATCAAATATCATACTGATTTCAAATTTTGGCACAAGACCAGCAAGTTTGTAGAAGGCGGGCAAGTTGATTACATCGATCCCAGTTTTCACCTGGTACTTATTTTATCGACCCAGTTAAAATGAAAGGCAAAGCCAATCTCGGCGGAATTTGAACAAAGAAAGTATTGTCAGACGAAATGCCACTACGCATTTAGCTCGGCGTGCTAACAATTCTGCCACCTCCATATCGAATATCGTATTAAATTATTAAATTAAATAAGTTAGAACCGATACACTGGTAATTTACATTTTAGGTTAAACACAATCCCCTAATTTTGCGCTACTTTTCTGAAATTGATCTGGCCACTGGCTGATGATAGTTTGAAATTATCTGATGAAGAAAATAATTATCTGAAGAAGAATTGGTTCCTACACCCAGTTATCAAGGACTAAAGATCAAATATGAGATGGTATCTCTTATATTCATCAAAAAGCACTGAAAAATCTTTGTCTATTTTGATCCAATTTTCAACATATTTGTGGAATATTATGTTCTTCCTACCATCATTAAATGCCAAAATGCCAAAATAAATAAAATACAGGGCCATCTTAGCAGCATTATAAGCATCTCCCTACACCCGGATAAATCAATGCATTGGACCCAATACTATTTAGTTAATGATAGCAAGCCACAGCATACACAGATTAGAATTGGGTCGCTAGACCCATGAGCCCCCCGGACAAATAAATGCAATGGGCCCTATATTATTTGTTGACAACAAGCCACAGCATACGCAAATTAGAATTGGTTCCTATATCGCGAGGCCCAGGGCAACTAAGACAGGCACTGACAAAAGAGGGAGAGAAAGAGATATTAAATACATTGTAGATTTGAATGTCTGTTTATCGCACACGAGTCTCAACTGAGAAAAAAAAGTATGAGCTTATATTTCCCGCAAGTTTGATTATTAGGCGAAAGTAAAGAATACATACACTCGGTGTTTAGAGTTAGGGTTAGGGGTTAGGGTTAGGGTTAGGATTAGGGTTAGAGTTAGGGTTAGAGTTAGAGTTTTCATTACGCCGAAAACGGGTGGTGTACGTATTCTTTACCTCCGCCGATTATTAAATAATATGCAAAAATTTTCTGTTTTTAATGTCAAAGACGGTTTTTAAACTTTTCAGTGAATTTCACCAGTAATTTTTCGTATTTAATCTCCAGGGTGTCACCAAGACAAAACACCGAAAACTACTTGTTTATACATAGATCCGCACTCACAATGATTGAAATAATTAAATATATAATTTCTGAGACAATGAAACCTGAAACCATAACACACACGCAAAAACTTAGATATTTTAAAATCGCAGTCTCAATACATTGCAACAAAATTTTTTAACACAATAAACAAACACCCCCATATAAACGCAAAGGCCTATAAACATATGCACACAAGTCAAGTCATACAGGTATAACACAGACTGATCATGACACAAGAGCAGGCATGTTAGGCTACTTGACTTCTCTCTCCCTCCTCTCTCTTTCGCCTTCTTTCTTTCCCTGTTGCTCTTCCCGTCCACCAATCACTTTATTTCTTTCTCTATCTGGCTGTCAGACCAACAGTCACCTCATGGAAATCATTAGGTGGGTATACGCTCACTGAACATAAGTTTAATTATGTGGATTTGCCAAGGAAGAAACAAAAATAGATAGGAAGACAAAGAGAGATTGTAAACGGATTACTCTTATGCCATCCTCATCGAAATAGTTTTGTTTTACTTTTAACATGTCTTGTGGAACTGTTCTGTTTTTTGCGCTAAAATGTTTACTTCTTTTTATGTTGTTTTCATCGATCGATGTAAACGGATTTCTCTCTGGCTCGAAGAAAAGAGCACCGAAGAAACATTTTGTCGATTATCAAATTTCTGGATACATTAATCTTTCCTCAGAGATCCCCGGGACATCTGATGTGCCTGTAGAGGAATTTATGCTGCAAACCAAAGGGATTTTAAAAAACGATTCTAAAATAACGAAGGATTTGGTCACGAAAAATGCTTCTCACAAGTCCGTTTCACACATTCCAGGTATGTTTGTTATTTTGGCATAACTCTAGTTGGTGCTGCACCCTTTCTGACTTTGTCTCTTTATGACTTTCTTAATAAAAAATATATATTTATATATAATCGTGCAGAGATACATTTCCGAAGAGTATACATGATGATTATCTCCATGAAATATTTTTAAAATGTTAAAAAATTTTTTTCTTACTCAAACAGAAAACAAACAATTCATTAATTCATACATTTTTAAAAACCTTTCAGCAGCTTGAGCATGATAGTTGCTCAACATTAAAAGCATTAACCTATTTGATATTATTCATTATCAACATTTGAAATTGGAAGACATGATTAAAAAAAAAAAAATGGAAAAGAGATTTCTCAAGTTGAAATTATTCTTACTGAATACTTTTGATGTATACCGTGCGTAGTAAGCTAAACATAAATTGGGGAAAGTTTTATTGTACATTTTCATTTTATGTTGATAATGAATTTTATGTAGATAACGTTATATTTTCTTTTTGACGATCTTAAGATAGCCTTTTTCTTTATGTTGTACAAGTTATTGAATACTCATTATGAGCGAAAAAATCCCACCAAGACAATCGTTATGTATATCTTCGTATCTCAGAAAAATTTCATTAAAATTATACCTTAAAAAGTTGTGAGGAAACAAAGTCAAATCAAAAGGGTGGGGCACTCAAGTGTAGTTATGCTTTTGTTTTTATGTGCTGTTTGATTTGTTGTTTAGCCTCCAAGTCAGCGTTGATCAAGCAGTCCTGTGATCAAATGACAGTCCAGCCGTAACCATTCTAATTATTCTGCCTTCCGATACAGTTTATCGAAAAACACATTTTCCTATAACTCCTTTTTTTTAAAGATAGTAGGTGTGATTTAAAGGAGATTTTGCTGTTATTTCTAGAAGATAGGGTGATCACATGGAAGCTCCCTCGTTGACTCACGTGTTTGCGGCTGTTGTTCAGCCCCAGGCTAGCTCTGCGCAGAATAATGCGCAAATGCTTTCCGGCCATGACCACCCCATATTGTTTTTTGTTGTTGTTGTTGTTGTTCAATGTGTTCATTTTTATTTTAAGACGGTAGTGGTGGTGATTAGAATAAAATTAACAGGTCGAGCGACTTTTGTCGAGGCTGTCTCGCATGATGTATGTTACGATGGCTGGTGTTTAACCCCAGGTCAACTCTGATACAGTAGATCAGTGGTTCTCAACCATTTTTTTTTTTTACTTATGGACCGCCTTTGATTACTATTTTATTCTGGTGGAGCCCATTCGATGTTTTAAAAACTAGTTTTATAGACACTGCTTTCAAAATTCCTATTTTGCTTTTTATACGTTCACTTGCATACGTTAGCAAGAAACGTTAATCTATGTTAAGCGTTAGGGAAAGAAACCTAGCTGTTTCTTGCAATAAAAACATTCAAAGCAAAATTTTCATATGGACTCTTAATAATACTGTAGATCTCCCAGGCGAAAGTAAGGAATACGCGCACCCGGTATTTAGGGTTGCAGTTAGGGTTAGGGTCTTTGTTACACCGAAAACGGATGGTGTGCATACTCTTTATTTCCGCCGAACCTCAAATTACTGTTTTACTTGCGTGGGCCCCCAAGGAGCATATAAACCCTGGTTGAGATCCACTGCAGTAGATCTATAATCAGATGTGCCAGACATAAAATTCCCATATCATGTCGAGCGATCGCGTAGAAGCGCACTCATTAGTACAACGATTACCGCATATGTTACGCCCCCCTCCTCCTATGTTTCAGGAACCTCTCGCTAAATGTTTTATTACTATTGTACTATACAGCCTTCAACTTTTATGAATGACTGGTGTTTTCGGTTGATCCGATTCTCTGAATGTTTCTGCGATCCAAGAAAACTGTCTTTTGTAAGCTATCGACAATAACGAAACACGACTCTTATCAATTCTAATTAAGCGATTCTGCACATGCTCTATTACTGCTGTATTACACTTCTAACTTTTATGAAAGAATGCCTATGGACGACTGATTGATTCCAACACACAGAATACTTCCAAATCCCAACACATTTTAGATTAAAGAAATTACAATTATAATTCTTTCTAATTTTGGCATAAGGCCAGCAATTCTGAGGAGAGGAGAAGTCAATTACATTGACCCCAGTACTTGCTAGCACATTTTTTTATCGACTCCGAAAGGATTAAAGGCAAAGTTGAACTCGGCGGTATTTGAACTTAGAATGTAAAGAGTCGTACGAAATGTCGTTAACCATTTTGTTCGGCGTGCTAACGATTCTGCCAGCTCACCGCTTTTACAACAATAATCCTTTCTACTACAGGCACAAAGCATGAAATTGTGGGGGCGGGGGACAGTAGATTATGGTACTTATTCTATTGACCCCAAAAAGCTAAAAGGCAAAGTCGACCTCGGCAGAATTTGAACTCACAACGTAAAGACGGACAAGATACCGCTAAGCATTTTGTCCGGCATGCTAACGGTTCTGCTAGCTCGCCACCTTTGCAATAATTATAATTATGGTTTCAAATTTTGGCACAAGGTCAGCAAGTTCGGGGGAGGGGATAAGTCGATTACATCGACTCCAGTGTTCAACTGGTACTTATTTTATCGACCCCTAAAGAATGAAAGTAAAATAATAATAATAATAATAATAATAATAATAATAATCCTTTCTACTATAAGCACAAAGCCTGGAATTTTGGAGGAGGGGATCAGTTGATTACATCGACCCCAATGCTTGACTGGTACTTAATTTATCGACCCCGAAAGGATGAAAGGCAAAGTCGACATCGTCCTGTACATGTGTTCCCCCCGACTTCGTTTCCTCATAATCCCCAGAAAAATGAATATTTTTTGGCATAACTACAGGGTTTTACCCCCCAGACTTTGGGAGGTCATAACTTTCAGAAAAATGAATATTTTTTTTAATGAAATTTTCTATGCATATAGTATTTACTATGTAGAATCCGAATATACAAAAATTTCCGGTGAAAATGGGGGTGGGGGACAATTTTCGGAAATTCCAACAGAGTCCACTTAAATTCTTCTTAACTTCCAGGAAAATTAATATTTTTTCGTGAAATTTTCTACAAATATACCTTGATGTATGTACATTTCGAGCATGTAGGAATTTTGAAGGAAACAACTGCAGGTTATTTTTGAGAAGCGTTCCCCACTCGGTGGTGTTTCGGAGCAAGTCGTCCATATTTGTTTCATTTTTCTCTATTATGTGCGTATGTGCATCCGTAGATTTCTAGACAGTGAAGAGAAGCCGTCATAAGAAAACTTTCGTTAAAAATAACATGCACACGATTTTTTTTCTCAATAGAAGTAAATTCCAAAGTAAACGTTTCTAGTAGAGAAGTAGAAGAAAACAGGAGCAAAAATAGGAATATACACGCGCGGTTAAATATAGAAACTATCACAGTGTCGCTTCCTGAAGAATTTTAAAATGTTAGCTTTCCGAAACTTTTTTTTCAATCTTGCAAAAACACGAAGATTAAGAATAAACAGAAAAAGTACACAAATATATTTTACACACCTGTCGTATACGTCGGTTTTGTTTTTTTCACTTTAAAGGTGGATTAATCCCAACAAAATAACATAACCACCTGTGGATGCATTTGCCTGACAATCAGTCTTGTTCCCTTGTACATCTTTGGGGATCCGGATTTCTCAAAAGTATGATTGGAACTCCTTTCTTCAATGACAGTTTGTGAGAAGGCATTGCAGGAGGAGCCAAAGAAACTCAGTAATTATAGAAGATATATATATATATATATATATATATATATATATATATATATATATAATCGGTCAAACGGGATGCCGCTTGGCTGACCGGTTCGCGGAACACCTCCGAGACATCAGACTCGACAATGACATCCCGGTCTCGCGCCATTTCCGCTGTACCGGTCATTCTTTACAACACCTATATTCAGATTGTTCTCGTACAGGGGCCATCCGGACTCCCGTCTTCGCCGTGAACAGAAATTAATCTTCTGTCTTCGCTCCTTTGCACCTCATGGGCTCAACTTTCCTTCCCTCTTTATCTAACTCCTCTCTTTTTATTTCTGTGTTCCTTTCTGTTGAAGAGCTTAGGCTCGAAACGTAAAAGACTTTCTTACTTCCCGAGCGTTAAACTGATACATCTGCTTGTCGTTTACACACCCGTCTTCGTCTTTTGTCTTGTTTATTTTTTGTAAATTCCAACTATATATATATATATATATATATATATATATATATATGTATTGTGGCTTTGTGTCTGTGTTTGTCCCCCACCACCGCTTAATAACTGGTGTTGGTGTGTTTACGTTCATCTAACTTAGCGGTTCGGTAAAAGAGGCCAATAAAAAAGTACCAGGCATAAAAAAGAAAGAACTGGTGTCGATTTGTTCGATTAAAATTCTTCAAGGCGGTGCCCCAGCTTGGTCGCAAGCTGAAAAAGATAAAAGGACAACTAAATTCCTTAGTAAAACTTTAAGCTAAGCGAGGTAACTCTTGTTCACCTATCTCAGTAATACTATGGCTCTGAAACCTCTCGCAGTCGCTTTACCTGCCAGAAATAGCAACCCAAATGCTTTTAAATCAGATCCTAATACTGAATGTTCAATAACTAAATGAAGGGCAAATTTTCAAACCCAGAGTCATCCTGATTCCAAATAAGTATAATATGTCTATCTAGAGCAAATGTAGACTGAGCTGAGATACAGGGGTCCCAGATGGACAGACAGAATTTCGCTTTGATTATAGATTAAGCTCAGTTTGTATTTTTGACGTTAATAAAGGTCGGTCGAACGAATCGAATAGAGCATTTTTTAAAACAAGCAATAAACACTGTATTATGTACAATTTCTACTTTAACTTCCTGCTGTTAAACAATTCGCATAAGCACAAATAACAAGTTTGCTTTAATATAGTAACATTTTCGATGTCAAGCCACACAGGTGTTAGTCTACATTATATTAAAGTTGTGTGTATCACGAAATATTTAACTTATATATCAGGGCTGCGTAATACGAGAAAATATCGTGCTTATATACGAGGTAGTACCAAAAAGTTCCAAGACTAGTTCTGTAGCGCGCCAACAGATGGCAGCACACAGTTGTGCGTGCAGTGAGAGCTAGCAGTGACCTTCATGAGACAGTGTACTGGGTGACATCGTTGTGTTTACTTTGCAAGTTGTTAAATTGATATATTTGTGATCACATGTATGCTGTAGTCTGCGATTTTGTCATGGACAGGAAGTTGGAACAAAGAGCCAACGTAAAATTTTGCGTTAAACTTGGGAAGTCTGCTACAGAGACATTGCATATGACACATTGGCTCGTCACTGTAAGTTTGCCAAAGCATGCTCAATGTTTTGAGTGGCACGGGCGCTTCAAAAGCCGCAGCTCAATCAAGAGTATGATCATCGTTTTTTATTTTTTATTTTTTTGACATTCACGGTATTGTGCATCGAGATCCAGACCATCCTCCAGAGCCAGACCGTCAATCGAGAGTTCTGCGACGTTTTCAAGTGTTTGAGAGAGGACATTCGGTGAAAGTGACCGGACCTGTGGAGTGCGAAGAATTGAATTCTCCACGACGTCAATGCACTCGATCACCGAGCTCTCCTCACTCGTGAGTTTCTTGCCAAAAACAACATGGTATCGCTTCCGCATCCGCCCTATTCGCCAGATTTAACACCTGCAGACTTCGATCTCTTTTCCCCAAGATGAAAATGCAGTTCAAAGGCCGCCGTTTTAACACAGTTGTATAGATCAAGAGCGAATCGCAGAAGGTCCTCTACTCGCATATGGAAAACAACTTCCAGGCCGGATTCCAAAAGTTGCAGGAACGCTGGGACCTGTGTATTACTGCGCAAGTGACTATTTCGAAGGAGATGATGTTAAAACTTTAAATAAGTTATATTTTATTACACTTAACTAGTCCTGGAACTTTTTGATACCTCTTCGTATTAGTGAATTTGTCAACTTGGCTTTTAGGATTGGTTTAGAACAGGGATGGAGAAGCGTTTTAATGCGGCGAGCAAAAATTTCTAAAGAAAGAAGTCCGCGGAAGGATCACAAGATCTACATAATGCGAAATGGTGCATCAACATCTGCCCAATCTGATAGAATTCTGGCAAAACTGTGTAGCAACAGATCGCCAGCAATTGCTTCATCACAAATTGCCGTCCTAGCTCCTACGAAAAGGGATTACCCTGCTATGTATAACCAGGGCAGCGCAAAAGGTTGTTTTACACAAGCATTTCTATAGCCAATTAGACGGATGAAATTTACGTACGCTTAATAATGTTACGCAAAACAGCCTTCAGACTTTCCCTATTAATTTCATCGTCTTTTGAATTATGAGCATATTTACATCATAAGGGTTTTTTTCGTTGTAAGGCTTTCTTTTTTAGTTGATTTTCACCTAGCAAGACTTATCGTAGATGGCGTAATAAGTCACATCCGGACAAGGTCGGGTTATACTGCTAGTACATTAATAAAGATAAGTTTAACACATTAAATGAATGCGTAGCATCTTCATTAACGCCACCACTGAATTTAGGACGTTTACATTACTTATGCGATATTCTATATTTTTCAGCTAGAGTGTAGTTGGGTTTCAAGGGGGTGGTACAAACCTAGCAATATGTGTTTTATAGTGTCCATTCAAATGGCAATTGCCGGACGATTTTGTGTTCGAGTCTAACCGTTTTAAGTCCTAATGGAAACGCGACCAATTGTCGCAAAAGGCATACGAATATTGTATAAATTTATAATTGTAAAATTTACTATATTTTGTACATACGAGTTTACCTGGAAGCGCAATTGTGCCCGCGGGCAAGGGTTTCCCCATCTCTGGTTTAGAACGAAATCAAGATTCATAGAGAGAAAACGTCCATCCATTCCAATTCGCGATATAATTTACTGCGTGTGAACCATCGTCTTCCAGCCTTAACATTTTAAAATTTCTCGAACATGTTGACTAACAAGGTTAATATCTAGCTTTAGGTAAAATAGATAATGGAACTCTGGTATTCATTTCGATTCTTCCTCTCCTTGTAATAGTTGATCTTTACACATTGATCCTTCAAATATGCAGATGAATCCATAAAGGTAACCATAATGTGATTAACTACATTTTATGATCTAAGACCCCTTAATCCGACCATGCTAATGATCAATCGTATTCCATCATGACTATCTTATCTTCTGTTAAGAGCATGTAGGACTATGTTAAATATCAGGTATGTCCGGATATTTAACACATAAAGCACGACGGGCCACGATTGTGGCCGTCAGGCACAGGTCGACAGGCCACGATCGTGACCCAGATAGATGCATTTAATTTATGGGCGTTTGTTGGGGTCTAATGTCACTCAAACACTCCGATATCCCCCAGAATGCAAGAGGACTAATAGTTCAACTAATGACTTTTCAGATTATGTAAAACTATTTTTGTTTTTTTTATGTGTGCATGGTAGTCTCATTTTCATAAAATGTGCTCAGCAGTCCATGCACTTACATAAGTGCAAATCCCAGCGCTTTATGGGTTAAAACTTCGTTCCCATTGACAGAATGAATATTTCTTGCCTTTTTCATTGTAGAAGAAGAGTCCCTTTTGAATCTATGTAGTATGTAGAGTCTGATTTGGTGTTAAATTTAAACTTATTTTGCTTTTAAAATCTATACGAATTTAACCACTTCAGTGTAATGACGACATAGACAATCTTTTTCGAGAATCGGGTTGCACTTTTAAAAAAATTCAAAGTAATTTTTCATTAGCTGTGCCATTCAGAAGGTCCCGCGGGCCTCAGTTTGCCAAATCACTGGTGTAATCTGCCAAGAAAGAAAACAGTAACATTAGAATGTAAAAATTAATGCTTATTTTACCGTAAGTATTAAATAGGTGTGAGTATGCATGGCCTAGAGTGATTAGGGTATTGCCTTCATGATTGTGTGATGGTGGTTCCAATTCTTGGACCGGGTGGTGCACTGTGTTCTTGAGCAAAACACTTCAGCTCACCACTTCGATACCTGCACCTATTCAGACAACGTTGATTTGATGGAGAGAGTGAGCTAATGTACAGCACAAAAACATTTGATTGATATAAAACAAATCATTTGTGCAGCTTGTTCAACGAAAACAAAAAACAATTATAAATTGCAGAACCGTCTTTCTCGGGCTACGAGAGATTACCTTGGAGATAGATAAATGAATAAATAAATAAATAAATAGATAAATAAATAAATAAATAAATAGATAGATACATAGATAAATAAATAATAACCCTCAATGTGATCATGTCAAAAATGTAACAGGACTTTCATTCAATAATTTTCACGGATTCCGCTTGTATAATTAGCTTGTCGAAAATTGAAAATAAAAAAAATAGAGCGTATGAACGAAGACAATATATGTCAACTCATTCATGTGGTAAACAAAGTATTATATACAACATTAAATTGAGTTGTGATTCCGACTAATGATAAACAATTACAACTCCTCTGCAGTAAATGTGTTGCTTACAGCTCCTGTTTACAATGAGCGGTTGTTCGTTCTTCAATACGATTAATCTGTAGTGGCGCGAAATTATAGCCGCCATTGAGGAAGTACTATTCTGCGCATGCGCAGGGGACTTCACCACCGGAAGCCCCTCGAGTGCGCATGCGTAGTAAAACTGGTACTTAAAGAGTGAGGTTCACTTTGTTAGGCAGTTGCGCAACAGACCTTCTACGTGACAACTCCTCGCTCCTCAACGAAGCACTCTTCACCTCTATGCCTTCGATGGTGATAGCTACTTGCTTCTCTGGCAAGCATCAAGGAAACCCTTAACCTTCCAATACCAAAGCACAACTTAATCAGCGGCTGCTAAGCTGTTGAAAGGTGATAGAGAGACTAAAGTCTCTATGACAACTATCAAACATTTACAAATCTACAGCAGTGGTTCTTCTTACCCCACTTTTTGTTTTTCTCAGTTGTTATGCCTAGCGCCCACATAAGTGGCGAGTTTTTCCAGAACAGACAGAGAGTTTTAGATTTAAATCAGTGGTTCCCAAAGTATTCCAGACTGCGGGCCTCTTGGCACCCAGGCCACAATCCTAACGCCTCCACCCCACTCACCTGCACAATCATTGTCCACTTTCTGCAGCAAATTCAAAACAACTGCATCTCACAAAAAAAAAAAATCTTAACCTAATTAACCCATCATTTTGGTTTCTTTTACATCCATCTCCCTTTTTTTTTGACCTCCCATTATCACCCCTCTTTTCTTCAACTCTCCACCCGGGAGCTTTTCACCTCCCCCAAGGCAGTAGTACTGTACACTTTGGGAACCATTGATTTGAATGCAAAGAAACAAGAAAGAAGAGAGATAAGAAAGGAAAAGAAAGAAAAAAGGGGGAGTAAAGCATTGGAGAGGGGGGGGGGAGATATCCCTAAAGGATATTATCGCCCACTTTGACTACCTCTTTCTGTATACGAACATAGTCTAAAATTGCGATCTTTAGCTGTAACAAGAATCAAAGATATTCTTCAGGTTCTGTTATTTAAAAAAATGTTAATATCACATTTCTATTAAGGCAGTGAGCTGGCAGAATCTTTAACAAGGCATTTCGTCTGTCTATACGTTCTGAGTTCAAATTCCACCGAGGTCGACTTTGCCTTTCATCTTTTCAGGGGGTCGATAAAATAAGTACCAGTCACGTACTGAGGTCAATGTAATCGACTTATCCCTCCCCCAAAATTGCTGGCCTTGTGCCAAAATTTGAAACCAATATTACATTAGCTGTCGTGGTCAGAATAATTGGTAAATTTTCAGATTAACACCCGCACGATTTTCAATAGGGTGTTAGGGTTAGGGTTTTAGGGTTAGGGTTAGGGAATTTCATCCCTAACCGTAACCCTAAACCCTAACCCTAACCTTAACACCCTAGTGAAAATCGTGCGGGTGTTAATCTGAAAATTTACCGAATAATTTTGAAATAATTAAAATGCGATTTCGATCACTCCGATTCATGAAAGTGACTTATCAAATGTTAAAAATTCCCATTCTGTTTCTTGTGTTAAGGTTATGGAATCTATTATAAAAGGGAAAATTGGGTTGAAATATTGTACTCGAGTAAGTTCTTTCCAAACTTCAGCTTAGCTTTATCAATAAAAGGTCTACATCAGTGGTTCTTCAGGTTTTGTAGCTCAAGGCTTCCTTTCACCAAATAGTGTTTTGTAAACGTCCTCTCGCTGTTTCTCTCCACCCCAACTCCACTACAGGTTATTTTAATCAAACAGAAGTTAATTTTGCGCCGTGGTTTATTATTCAGATTTCCTCGTACTATCCCATCAGGCATGTGCCACTTTTTAGATTACTTGCATGGACTTGTGTTCCCTTCGTATAATGGAATTTTAGTATCAATTTTATTTCAACTTGATTAGCATGTCTCGTGGACGCCCTGTTGCTCCTCGTTTTATTATGAATCACAACGAAATACTTTCAAATTTGCAGATAATCTATGAAAGGCATACAATTGTGACACTCGCTCAATCTTTGTCAGATTCAGCGACTTGTATAGTTTGGTGCGCCCCACGTGAATTGTTGAAGAGTTCTCAAGTGCCCAGGGCGAAACTCTTTTCAAAATAAGTCTAACATTTTCCCTCACTTTTTACTCGTTGTTTGTAGTGTGTACCACTCATTATTATGAAATGTTTTATTGAAATAAAGTTTTTGTTTCCCTACGATTTTACGAACGTCAAATAGGAAGTTACCGAAATTGTTAAAGCAAGGCGGAGATTTATGCAATGAAATTATATTGAGGCTTGAAGCATCATCAGCCATATTTCTTTCTGCTCACTGATAACACAACGACAAAAATGTTTTTTATTTGAAAATATATTTAAAATAAAAATAATGTACGTAGTTTAGATATTTTATTTCTAAGTAAAATCCCAATCCTTCAAAACTCTCAGCGCTTCTACTTGACACCTGCCGCCTTAGGGAGTTCACAACGTCTGCAAATAGGCGTTACCGTCAGGGTTAAGAACACTTTAATGAATGCGCTTATTTTATTGATCAGGGTTTCGATGTTTGTTATTTACCTAGATATATCCAAAATTTTTGACAGCATATACCAACCAAAATTGCTATAAAAAATGTTAAATTGTTGGGAATTGAAGGTAAACTTTTAGTATAGTTCAAAACAGTTAGGTATGCGGTCTGCACAGGCCGGCCTCTTAATATACGTGTGCTTGCTATAGTTGTAGGTATGTTACATTTAAAGAAGGAAGCGACCAATTTGGTTATTGTACAGGGCAACCAAAACTCACGCTATGCACTGGCCCAGAAACTGTTTGGAAAAGAAAAGCAATGTGTTTCTATTGGAAATTGTTTCTGTAGTTTAGTCTCAGTCACATCTATGATTCCGCAAAGCAGTTTTGTTGGCTCAGTTCTTTGGTGCGTGGCTTAGTGGTTAGATTTACTACTCCTCAAGCCAATGTCACTGAACTTAGACTAAATCATTCAATTTTGACATAAGCCAAAGAAGTTTGATTTGAAGTATAATTTGAGAGAGATCGAGAGTGATTGGTTTACATTTTATACCTCGACGTACCTATGCCAAGCTTCGTGTTATCTTGTAAAATGTTCATGTATAGTAACACTCTTTTTAAAAACTAAAAAAAAAAACTGGCTCCCAAAACATGCGAAATGTGCTTGTGTTTGTCATTAGTTGGACTTGATGAAATGGACAGCACAAAACATTGATGTAAGGTTAGCTAAATACTGAATAGAAGCAACAAATAGTATTTGAAAGTTGTTATCAACAGTCTATTGTTACCACACAGCAAAATAGTTCAACAAGGTTAAGCAGAAGAACTCGGTAACACGTGCGAAACTTCCAATACTAACTGTGATATCATTTCTACATCTTCGGTCCAAGGATATTCGTTGGCTAGGAGGACAACTATAAAATCGCTTAGATACACGTGCTGTTGACTTTACTCATTGCTCAAAACGAAATTCTTAACACCATGGCTGAAGTTGTTGTGAAAAAGCGTTCAGGCTATTTCATTATTGCTGATGAAACGTCAGACATCAGGAGAGTTGAACAAGTGGGAATATATCTCAGATTCACCATTGGAGGAGAAATCTGAGGAGTCTTAAATCAAATTTTATACACCTTCTGCCAAAGAAAGTATTCTTTATGAAAAAAAAACTTCAAAACATATACGGATGGCAGACTTTATACGGAAGGCCATATGCGATTTTCAATTACAAACTGGACTGGTTTGCTGAAAATAATTCTGTCCAACACAAGCAACCGCAACAATTAGCTCCTAGGAAAGATTGTAGATGATATAACAGCCAGAAAAACAGTTATAATAACTAAGAAAACTCTTATTCACTACAGAAATGAAAACTACGAAAGTGTTTGGAAATGTGCTGAAAATGTTCGTGAAGCTACACGCGCGCGCACACAAACACAAATCACCCAAGACACAATTCTCATTTAGGGAAGTGAATGTTCTATGGATTGAAAAAAAAATGCATATCGCATTGATTGCAAGTCAATCAATCTATGTGACACCGTATCAAATTTCCAAAGACTATCGTCGAATATATTACCTCTTATTTCAGTGGAAATGGAATCACGATTTAATAGTAATGACCAAAACATATTTGCAATACTCAACCATACTATTCTTAATCCTGGTATGCCAGCTGACTCAGATGAGCACTATCGACTTGTGTCACGCTATGGCGCTGATATGGATATGCAAGTAGAAAAGGCAATCTGCACGGTTTGTTATGAACTATACGCAGCTATCAGGTTCTCTGGCATATGCAGTTTGGTGTTGAAATTATTTTCAATAACGATCGTCATGGCGCTCTGCCGGTCTTTAACCAATATCACTTATTCTTCGACAACGTTCCTGCTCCACCGTGTTCTGGAGAGTATTCTTTCAGCGACCTCGGACGAATGTTGACATATTTGAGTACAATATGTCATTCATGGCTAAATAATGCTTATGCTGAATAGCGAGTGAATGTATGTCAACATGTCTGTTGACAAAAATGTCGACCAAATGATTAATATTTTAAGTGCTTAGAAATGCGGGAAAAAAAATATTTCTTTTAAGTTGCAGGAATGATTTGTGATAACTGGAGTTTCGCTGATTGATTAAAATGACTTTTCGTTATATATTAGTATTTGTGTTTTTATCTGTGTAATATTTCGGATGATTCAAATCTCTGCCCTTCCTTCTTAACTAATGCGCTCCATACAGAACACACGGTACGGTAGAGCATATGAATGAAGACATGAGCAATGTGCGTGAAAGAATGCGCATGGTTGATTGCATTGAAACGGAGTGAGATTAACCGAAATCGCCATCTTAAACTTTCAATGTTAATTTCATAAGCGTGAGTGCAGGAGATAAAAAAAAAAAATAATTTAAACCAGCAGAAACTGCTTATAGTAATATTTTTGGGACAAAATCTTCTCCATAACATTAAGCAAATAAAGAGTTGTCGGGACCCATTAATTTTGATGATAAACTGTAGAAGCATCATTTGTGATTATTATAAACAGCATCTACTGTAATGGCTAGCCCATGCACGTAACAGAGGGAACTATGGCTTCTATGTACGTATTATGTCAGTGACTGATTTCATGTTGGGTGAAAAAGAAAAAGTAATCAGTTAAAAGTATCAGGAATAACTAGAGCAAGGTAAATTTAAAACCTATAGAGATGAGATAATACATAATTGATATGGATGTCGGAGTGCTCGTAGATCTAATTCTTGTTACTGTAGAAACACGGCGTTAAGACGGCAGAGGCAAGCATGATGTATATGTATGTGCAGAAAATAGCTTTCGTGATCTCGTCTGACATTCTTCAAATCGTAGACCTTAAGTAAGTAAGTGCAAATCGATGGAGCGTAGGATAAAATACCTTGTGGTATTTGTTCCGGCTTTCTGCTCTCTGATTTCAAATCTCATAGATCAACTTTGCCGTTCGTGTTTTCGAGAGCGAATCTTATCGTTTCTCTTTTTCGAGAAGAGATGGGCTGTGGTTAGTTAGTCCAGGAGAGAGACGGATTTTTTAAATGTGCATTCGAATATTACGACATCGCTCCTACAACTAACACTATCAGCAATTGAGGAGCTGAAGTTGAAACGCGGCCTTGTCACATCGTCTGCAAAACTACACGTTTATTACACATGTCCACGTTAATACTCAACCGTTTACACATTAATTTCACGAGTAGAAGAATTCAGTTGACTGAGCAATTGAGTGATCATCGTCGCAACTGACGGAGAACCTACCAGTAAAAAAAAATGCAGAGACTGAGCGCTGGGAAACTGCGTTGATAGGTTAGGGAGATAGCAAAACGCTCGTTAAGTTAATGCAAACATATATAATGTAGGGAACATTAAAAGGCTAATTTAGAAATTATTTCCAGCGAGGAAAAGCTTATATAGGTCAATGACTAATATTTTAATTATTTCATTATATAGATAGTACGATGAAAGGTGAATATTTACATAGTAATTCTAAATGATGGCAAATAAGATATACAAGTTAAAATTCATTACACAAGCTACTTGATTTCACCGATCACCTATCTCAAAGATATGTATGTATATAAAAGGGATCAAAGGTGACACTCAAAGGCTTATAAATTGACATAAAGGGATAAGTATTTGGGGAATTAAAAATAGATACACCAATAAAAGGTCATTATCGAACCAGAAATAAAACTTCATTCACTACTTGAGATGTTATCAGTTCGTTAAACAGCAAACGATACGCATTATCACATAATTGTGCTGGTTTTTCGGTACGAGATAAAAAATATTCACATATATGATAAAGATATGATGGACTGTTCATCTCTGCTTCACTGTTTCTCTCAAACACGCGCGCACACATTGGCCTGCGCGCCAAGCCAGCGGGGTTGGCATCATTCGAAAACTTAAACGATACCAGCGATGTATAACAACATCCGATATTCTTAATACACACACACACAATAATAATAATAATAATAATAATAAATGCCAAAATGAATTTCTGTGTGTCAGTGTGTCAGACTTTGACCCCCTCTCTCACTATTCAATGACACTTCTACTATTCCTCATGTTGAGGTGAGAGTAATAGTAGGCATAGAGACGGTGAGGGCGGTAGTAGATTGACGGTTGTGATGGTAATGAGGCGATAGTAATAGTATGAGCTGTAGTTGTGTTAGAGGCTGAGGCGACGGTGATGATGGTGGTAGTAGTGGTTGCCGAGGCGGTCGGGGAAGACGGTGATAGTAAGCGATGTGAAAGACAGTGGTGTTGGTAGTGGAGGGGGAGGTATTGATGGTGGTGGCGGCGTCAGAAGTCTGAATGGTGTGTGTATGGCAGTTGTGGTGGCGATGGTGGTGGTATTGGAATGGTGATGGTTGAAAACAATCAACAGAAAGAGAGAAAGAAAGAGGTTAGTTAGAAAAAAAATTGAACTGACCCCCAAATGGGAAGCCAAAAAATGTTTATCATGCAGCTTTGCAATAAGTTCTAATTTGACAAATTATATCACTGTTTTGATGAGAATTGTTCATTGCTTGAAAAATATTGGTCAAGTTTAATAAAATCTAATATGCATGAAGTATCATTGTTGGGCTCAAGGCCCAATGAAGAGCCTTCTACAGGACCTCAGCTAGTATATATATATATATATATATATATATATATATATATATATATATATATACATATATATATATATATATATATATATATATATATATATATATATATATATATATATATACATATATATATATATATATACATATATATATATATATATATATATATATATATATATATATATACTTGCTTGTTCCATGTTTGGATTGATTGAGTATATATATATAGAGAGAGAGAGAGACATATATACATATATATATATAACCCTATAAATAAGCAAGTTTCTTTTAAATGAGATTAATTTGTAAGAATTATTAACGGTTTATATTTTTGAAAATCTTTTTGACTTCGTAGCATACTAGTAATCAAGAAAAAAAAAGAAATTGTCACTCTTCCTATTGAAAGTCAAAAATTCACTGGCGTATTTTACATAGGAAAAAAATTGAAAAAATAAATTGAATATGAATTTTCAAAAATTATATGGAAAACTAATACTAACCTCGTTTTAGTCAATATATTTGTGTGTGATTATATTACGAATAACGGTTTTAGGACACCTAAACATAAATATGGATTTTTAAAAAAGTCTTTAGTATTTCTAAACATACGGCAGTACATCGTTTTGGAGCCAGTTACATATCATGTATACTTATATTCTTTTACTTGTTTCAGTATTTGACTGCAACCCCCCCCCCCCCAAACCCCCCGCACACACACACACACACACACACACACACACACACACACACACACACACACAATGACTACAGCTCTCAAGCTGAAACCAGTAAAAGATAAGATAGATACACGTCTGTGTGTGTATATGTTGGTATACTGGTTATATATATATATATATATATATATACACACACACACATACATATAAGTAATGTTTATTACCACTTAAACATGGCTATTCCATAGGAACTGACGTTGCAAACTGTATCCAATGCAATATGCGCCCTTTTTTAAAGCCTAACCAGGTTTACCGGTTTCTATGGCGTGTGTGTTCCCTTAGCTGGACGGGACGCCAGTCCATCGTAGCGTTACTCAAGAAACAAGAAGAAAGAGTGAGAGAAAGTTGGGGCGAAAAAGTACAACAGGGCTCGCCACCACCCCTGTCGGAAGCCTCGTGGAACTTTTAGGTGTTTTCGCTCAATAAACACACACAACGCCCGGTCTGGGAATCGAAACCACGATCCTCCGACCGCGAGTCCGCTGCCCTAACCACTGGGCCATTGCACCTCCACGATGCAATCTGTACCCGATATATATTGCAAACAAGGGAGTGAACCCCTACTATCTTCCAACCACGAGACCACCTGACCGTACGGTTTCGATTTCTTAGCATCGAATAACGAATAACGGTTGGTGGAGGCGTCCTCCTGAAGTTAAAAATAGCAGTAGCGCCGGGAGACCAAACCACTCACATGGGAAACTGCCACCACATCTTTTCATTCTTTCCACTTCTTGTTCACACCATTCCTTGGGTTGCTGTCGCTCGAATTTCGGTGTCCTTAGAAATATACCTTTCAAAAATATTTCACAAGGTGTAAAACCTGCAAATCTAGGAATGAAGCGTTTATTTCTGTTTATTAAATATAAAGAGTAAAACGTTTGTCGTATTCATTATTTTCATCTCCCCCTCCAAATACCAAGGCATCCTCAAATGCGTAACACCTCAGGCGACTACCCTAGTTGCCGGTATCCGTAGTCTGCCCTACTTTTGTTAATGGAATTTTACACACTTGCAGGGGCCATAAACACATCAGTAAAAGCATACGTTAGTTATAAACCACACAGTGAAATTCCCTCGGGTGAAAAGAAAAAAAAGAAGAAAAGTGAAAAAAAAAAGGGTCTACAATATCCTTTTCTACTCTAGGCACAAGGCCCGAAATTTTGGGGAAGGGACCAGTTGATTAGATCGATCCTCAGTACGCAACTGGTACTTAATTTATTGACCCCGAATGGATGAAAGGCAAAGTCGACCTCGGCGGAATTTGAACTCAGAACATAAAGACAGACGAAATACCTGATTTTTTTTTATTACCCATGCGGGCTAACATTGAGGTGACAAACAAAACATGTGGGACATAAAACATATATAAAAAATAAAAATGAATGTTATAACGTATGAAGACATGAAAATGATAAAATGGAAATGGAACCACTCGCCCCACTTACGAGTGGCCTCATTTTCTACTTTTTAAATCTTGAACCTTCTAACTCATCGATACCTGTTTCCTCCAACCACCTATCGTACGTAGTAAATCTTGGGAATGAGCTTCAGCTGCAGTCCACCTCCCAAAAATAAAATCCAACCATATACTCTTGTATTTTTTCCTCCTGCCTCTTGTCTGGTATTACACACAAGCGATGTTCGCCCACATTATCATACCTCGCAGTTCCAATACATTTTATGTCCCATTCCGCCGAATCCCTTAACAGTTCGTCGCTATAAATCCTACACTTTTTCTTTCTATTTTTTGACTTGGGGGAGGGGTTTTGGGTTTCTTTGTATACGTTTGCCTCTTGTTTTTGTGCCTGATAGGAATGGATAGGCTTAGTGTCTGCAGGGAGTTGGTGGGTCTGAGAGGGTGCGGGTGGGATGGGTGTGGAATGTGGTTTACAGTTTAGCTCACTTGCTTTTTTCTGTTTTTTTCCTGTCACATTTTTCCATTTATTTTTTCCTATTTCCGCTACTACCTTTTCTTTTTCGGTTACTTTCTTTCTGCGGCTCTCTTCTATCTTCTCTTCCGTATTTTCTGGTCGCTTTTTTCTTGGCTTTGATGAAAATTCTGCTCTTATGTGTCCCTTCAGGCCACACTTAAAGCAGCGTGGAACTCTTCCTTTCGCCCTGACAGTCATAATTGTTTCTTCCATAATTATTGTTTCCGTAATCTTTTCCATCGTTTCTTTTGAACCTTGGACTATCATCTCCAGTGATTGACTTCTCCAGTGATTGACCTCTCCAGTTGACGCACTCTTTTTTCTTGGCTTGGAGCACCACTATGTTGTCCTCATTACCAAAGAGGACCGCATCTGCCACCCAGGTCACATCAACCTCCGGTGGGATTCCTTCAACCGTGACCCTTGTTGCTCTCATGCCTCTATACGTGGGCAACAGCACCACTTCTTCGCTCCGAATTGTCGACGCTACATGTTTCCTTGCTACTGCTGCATTACAAAACCTCAATTCTACTGTTCCAAATGTTCCAACCTCTAGTCAGGTATATTATGTCTTCCCAAATCTGCTTTAACGCCTTTTCTATTTGTTCTGTCGTGACGACGTCTATTCTTCCTTTATTTATCGAAAAGGTTCAATAGATTATCGACTTTTCCCTTATTCCGTTTTAACCTCTTACGAAGGCGACAGCCTCACTTCGAACCCATCTCGGTTCATTTCTTCTTTGTATCTTCCGAATTCCCTGATATCCACTTCTGTTTCCTTGCATCTTGCTACATCAGCAAAATCCCACTTCCCTTTTATCAGTTTCTGGTCCATTGTCTTAACTGCCTCTAGCAACTTCTCCTTGGACGATGACCTGTCTAGAGTAACTATAACTGTCTTCAGACATTCTTCAACCAGCTGTCTCTTCTCTCACGAGAAGAGAAAGCTCAAACAAATCACACACGTAAACACCCAAACCGCTGCAAAGCAGCACAAAAACTATTTTAAAAAATCACCACGTATTAACTTCACAGAGATGAGATACCGCTTAGCAGTTCGCCCGGCGTGCTAATGGGGCCTACAATATCGTACGAGTCTGCTACACTTATTAATCAAATACGAATACGTTTTGAGCAGATGATTCATTGGTGTCGTTTGCACGTGTTCTGTTTAAGAGGGCGTGCATGGTTGTTTGGCATGTTGATGTTTACTGGCAACATAAATTACCACAAAATTTCTTCTTAAAACTTGGCCAAATTTTGGAAAAACTTTTCTAACTTCTAATTACTCAGTAATTCAATGTTTTTGTTTTCGACTTTCTTCCTTTTTTTTTTTAGATTGTTAATTTTGTAATATAGCCTTCACAGAACAGCCAAGGCTATGCTGGAAAACATTTTCAAATGTTGATCAATTTGAAATTAAAATACTCTAATTCACTAAATTTCCACCTAACTCAATTTGAAATACTTTGAAATGGAATGTACAGACGATCATCTCATTAATTCAGTGGAATTTTTTTCTGTTGACGTTGCGGAACCAAAAGTTTTAGGATGTACTTCGTGACACGTCGTGACTACATGAAATTTTAAATTTGGTTGACGCTTTTTTTTTTTTTTATCGCACCACCACAACCATGGTAGTCTGCACGTGTATGTGTGCGTGTGTGTGTGCGTGCGTGCGTGCGTGCGTGTGTGTGTGAGTATGTGTGTGTGTGTGTGTGTGTGTGTGTGTGCCTGTATGAAAGTAGTACAAAGTCAATTAGGCGTATCATGTACAATGTAAATTAGTTTTATTTTCTAGACAATAATAGATTGTGAAATCATGCATCTCTTACTGTCTCTGGCTGTCTCTCTCTCTCTCTCTCTCTCTCTCTCTCTCTCTCTCTCTCTCTCTCTGCTCTCCTATCTGTCTGTCTGTGTCTCTTTCTCTTCCTTTTTTTTGATACATTTACGTTTGTTATGCTTTCATTTTTGTCACGTGAAAGGAAGAGGATTGCTGATTTAGTAGAATGACTGACACTTAATGTTATTTAGAGTATCTGCCCTATGTTACGTAGGAGTTTTCTGTCGTAGCCTTTGAATTCGTTATTGTCGTCGTCATTAGCAAAGTCCTAGGTCATGAGCAAATAAACTTCTACCACACAGCCACGCGTGTGGTGTACGTTTTTTTAAAGAACGCTTTTCGTCAAATTAGACCATACTATGAAGTTAGGTTGCTAAGTCGTACTTGCAATAGTGCTCGGCAATACGACGCTTTTCTTCAAATCCACCTGCCCTTTAGTGTACCCTATGCTCTTAACGTTGACATTTCTCAGCCTCCTTGTCGAAAATTTTAGGATGTAACCGTGTTTGATCCTCATTGCATTGATGCTGCTCCTTTTTTTTTTTTATTGCGGTAGCAAAGATAGTCAGGACTTGGTTATACTGTCATGAATATTATGCCGCAGATAAAGCGGCGAGCTGGCACGCCGGGCGAAATGCTTAGCGGCATTTCATCCGTCTTCACGTTTCAGAGTTCAAATTCCACCGAGGTCGATTTTGCCTTTCATCCTTTCACTAAGTACCAGTTGATCACAGGGGGTTCATGTAATCGACTTACTCCCTCGCCCTAAAATTGCTGGCCTTGTGGAGCTTGGCAGTACTTTTTGATGGAGTGTTACCTCACAATGGAAACATAACTAAGTAACAAATGAAAGACACGTGCAACAGAGTTTATGTTAAAACTCCTTTTTGCATATATATATATATATATATATATATATATATATATATATATATATATATATAAAACAAATAATAAATGAGTATATGCATATATACTTACAAGTATGTGCATACCGACATCTACCTGTATATATAGGTGCTTTGCGGGAGCAATTGTTTTATCGAAAGCGTATATTGCTGTTAAATGCTCGAAATACGAGAGTAGAAAAACAGCTAACAACTGATGAAGCGTCGTTCTTTGTATTATTTGTCTTGTTTTCCATTTTTGTCTTTCGTTGTTCGAAAAAATAGTTCATATTCCACGTACTCGTACTTCATATTTTTTGTTGTACACGTTTCGTGACGTCCTGTGCCCACATATGCATATATATATATATATATATATATATATATATATATATATATATACGTATAGATGTAAATATGTACATATACTTATGTATATATGCATATATATATATGTATATATATATATATATATATATATATATATATATATATATATATATAATTTATATTATTATATATATATACATACATATATGTATACATGCATATATATATATATATACATACGACGGGCTTCTTTCAGTTTCCGTCTACCAAACCTACTCATGGCTTTCGTCGGCTCCAGGCTATAGTAGAAGACACTTGTCCAAGGTGCCACGCAGTGGGACTGAACCCGGACTATGTGGTTGGCAAGCAAGCTACTTACCACACAGTCACTCTTGTGCCTATATGTATGTATGTATGTATGTATGTATGTAAATATATATGTATATAAATATCTATATATATATATATTATGCATATATGTATATAAATATATATATTATGCATATATGTTTATAAATATATATATATTATGCATTTATGTATATAAATATAGATACATTATACTTATATGTATATTAATATGTATGTATACATATATATATGTATGCATGTATGTATATATATGTATGTATACATATATATATGTATGCATGTATGTATATATATGTATATATACATATATATGTATGTATACATATATATGTATGTATATATATATATATATATGTATGCATGTATGTATATATATATATATATATATATATATATATATATATATATATATATATGCATATATATATGTATACATATGTAGTGAACACTTCTATCGCCATTATATACAAACAAACCATCTTCCCCACTGTTATAAATATAATCAAGTGCGGGCGTAGTAGAGAGCAGCTGCTGTATCCATCACATGACTGACTATTCTGTGCGCGGGTAAATTACCTCCATTCCCGCCAGGACGCAAACTGACCAATCACAGCCTCTAATAAGGTCACGTGATAGTGTTTTTTTAATGCTCCTCTGGAGCCTACCCTCAGCTATAAATAGCCTAAATTATACCCGCCAAATCGTCGCGCCTCAGATCTCCTTTGAGATCTGGCGTTGACCACACACGCGTAATACAGCCAGCCAGTTTCCAGCGACGACATCAACACCATCGTACAACTACGAACTACAAGCATCTGCCCCGACGTCGCCAGCAGCAACACGACACTACAACTACGACTACCAGCATCCCCGCCAGCGTCAACATGACTTCTACGTACACCAGCTATCAACAGCTAACCGCGGCACTTCTCTCTTCGATCCTGTTTGTGTGATTCACTTCACCACGAAATAACAGCCAAGAAATCAGCCTGCGAAGGACATCTGTATTCAAGAACCCGGCTTGGCATAGAAGCCACAACATCACAACTAGTGATCGCTCTGCCCCACTTGCCTTAACTTCTTATATACAGACACTTACCACTGTGTACTATAAGAACTGGTATCTTAAATCCTTATACGTGTTACTAACTCTATTCAATACTGTGTATCTCTCGTACCCACATACATGTATTACTTACACACACTATTTTGTTTACATGACGGCCTGTCTTTAATGTGTTTTATTATGTCGCATTCACACACACAGACATACATTTTAATGCTACAATAAATCATACTGTTATTCATCTCATACGGTTGTGTTCCTATCGTCTTCCTTACTGGCATTTACGAATTCTCTATGTTATCGAAGTATAACATATATATATCATTTGATATTTTTTGTGTTCGACCGTGTGACGCGTTTAATAAAGGAGCCTGTTTTTCCATTCGTCACCATTTCTCCTTTTTGGTTCGCACGGTCGTTCTTACACATATATATATATGTATGCATGTATGTATATATGCATGTATATATATATATATATATATATGTTTGTATGCACGTATGTATATAAACATGTATGTATATACGTATATATATATATTGGATCATCCCATAAATAGTGCAGTTTTTTTTTATATTTCTTTTATTTTTCAAAAATTAAGATAAAGTTCT